>NW_008688932.1:38803-46061 GCF_000695815.1 Acanthisitta chloris | reverse complement strand
CTGCTGGGGGCATGGCAGAAAATCGGGTGATCCCAGCGGTTCGGAGGGTGTCTCGGCCTGCACGTGTGCACACCCTGGGGCTCACCCCCTGTGCTGCACATGCCACAGAAGAGGGCCCCTTGCTGGCACCTGCTTCTCTGTGGGAGGCAAGTGGCAAGGAGAAGGAAGTCTCTCAGCCCTTCCTACCATTCCTCTGTCTCAGTTTCTCAGTGGGCACTTAAATCTGCAGACTCACTGCTCATATTTAGCATTTGCTGGGGAGTCCATGCAGTTGGTATCAGTGAAGGTGTTACTGCTCCCCATCAGGCATTAAATGTGTTGGCATATTATTCTCCAGCTGGAATCTTACCATTTTTCATGATGGCAATATGATGTCTGCAGTGTTTTCTGAGCACTTATCTTAATGTTTTTTACATTTTGAGGCTGGCAGGGCTGACATCCGCTGGTTGCTCCTTGACATAGTTTCTCCTCCAAGCTCACAGTTTGTTCTCCATAGGAATCTCTGTGTTTTCTGTTGTTTGAATAAGTGCTCCTCCAGCCTTTCCCTCAGCTCTCACAGCAGTTACTGTCAGGTTGGGCTGCACACTGGGGAGGCTTGGCTGCTTTTGGTGCATAGTGCCACTGGAATGAGAGCTTTGTGGTAGCCCTGTAGAACTTCCAGTGGAGTGGAGCAGCCACAGATCACTGCACTTCCATGCAGGGATGATACCAAATGAGAGATGGTGCTGTTATACAAGATTGATGGTAGAAGGAAAGCAGCTCTCTTGACTCCAAGGCATTTGCTCTGTGGCCCAAATACAGCAAAAGTACACCTACAGTGCTTACTGTGGATGTACTGGAGTGTGAAGTTCTGAGATCTCCATCCTTTGAGATAACTCACTGTTTATCTGGACAAGGCCCTGAACTGAGCTGACTGAAGCCGGTCCTGGGAGGGGTGTGAGGGAGAGACCACCAGAGGTTCTTGCCTAAATTATCCTAAGATTCTCACCCAAAGACTGAATGGGACACACAGGGTACCACAGACATCCCAGGGACTGGGGCTGTACCAGGCTGACCTCTTCACTTGAGATCCATTGCTTGTTCCTGTTCCCAGCTAGTCGTGTGGTGTGTCTATGTCAGATCCCTTCCTGGTCTCCTGACAGGCTGTTCTAATGGTTCTCCCTTTTTCCTCTGTAGCCAGGGTTTCACACAGGAGTAGGGTTTGCCACACAGTCAGTGTGGCCAAAGCAGTTTTGGAGTAGGGATCTGCTGGAGGGTACCAGTTCTCCCAGGACATGTGCTGTCACAGAGCTTCATCACTGTGGGATCAGCCTGTCTGGTTCACCCTGCAGGTGTGATGCTGGGAAGCTCACTGAGGTGCAGAGTTCTGCCCTTTTCCTTTCAGGGAGTCTCAGTAGTTCCTTAGAGCTCTGCAAGACCAGAATGCTGCTTATTCCACGTCATCTCAGGGAGGTGGAGAAGTCTTCCTGGTCCTCAGGCTGATGCTGTTTCTTCCAGCAGCTGCTGTGGTGTGCAGCCTTGTAATAGATCTCCATCTATTTGATACATTTGATTATTTTAAAAACCGAGGGATTCTGTTTGCCTTTTTTTCTTTGTACTGTATTTTGGTTTGGATTTTATTTTCAGATTATGATGCCCCAGGAACCCACATTAAACTTTTCTGGAGTGGATTTGTGTATTCTAATTTGGAAGTCTGATTACGTGCCATATTAGTGCTGCTGTTCTCCCCATCACACATTTAATGTAGCAGGAGATGGCAATGTGCTCTGTGCCCTCAAAACATGCTTTCCTCTTGTCCTGACAGAGCTGAGTGCTCAGGCACTCTCACAGCTCTGGTTGTGGTTAGCAGAGACCTTTTGGTGGTCAGACCTTTTCCCAGAGCCTGAACTGCAGAGCAGGGTGGTTTGAAACCCATTACAAAAGTGCCAGAACAGACCTACAGAGCCTGAGCCAATCTGTAGCTTGAGAAGGTTTGCACTCTGATGACACACAGTGAGCTTGTAGTGCTCACTGCTGGTGGGACAGGCAGCCAGGCCTTGTGGAGCACTCCGGCAGTCCTCATTGGAGCTAACAGTTCCGAGGTTTGGGAACAGGCAGTAGCATTTTGATCTCTGTCAGGAGACAAGGTGATACTGTGTTGGCATCACCATTTTTGTGTTGTCAGCAGAAGAGGGAGATGCTTGAATTCAAGTTTTGCATACGTAGCCCATAAAGGTTGATCCAAGGCACATATTTTAAGATGAATATATTGGACCAGACTCTCACATAATTCTAGCTTCTGGTAAATTACCTTTGGTCTCTCTCAGTGCCTACTGCAAGCAGAGCCTTGATTTTAGGAAACAGCTTTGAAGTCAAATGTACCTTCATCCCCTTTATGTTGCAGGTGATTGAACCTGATAATAATTCAGTGACCTGAGATGATCTCAAGAGAGGAATGTGTTAGGACACAGCTGAGTTGTTGAGGGAGAGCTGAACTTTGTCCCTAATACCTTTGCAAACCTGAATTTTAAAGATGCCAGAAGATGGTGTCTGCTTGCATCCTGGTGCCAAGGCAGTGACAGCAGTGGAAGTCACCTGAGTATTGTGTCACAAAGAAGACTGGCCCTGTCTGCCTGGAATAGCTGCTGGTCCCCGGGCCAGTGAGCTGTGGAAGTCACGGGGGTATGGGAGGGCTCCAGATTGACTGAGATTTTTTTGTGTCCAATTTCCAAAAGCTGCTAGCAGTACTTCTCTGAGCTCTGCAGAGTGTGAGGACCTGGGACTTGGTCCTAGAGCACATGAAAGGTTTAGGATGAATATACCATCAGCTCACCTTCCCTATCACCTTTGCTGTCGCTCTCTGTCCATGCAGTCTGGTACAGCCTGAGTATTTCACCTTGTACCACACAAACGTGAAGCCAGTACTTGACACAGCCCTTTTTGGGGAGAGAAGAGAATTCTCCTTGGGTACATCCTGGAGCAAAAGTTTGAGGATAATATCCTGGGGAAACAATGGATAGACCAAACTCTGAATCCTGCTGCCTTCAGAGTCAGACCCGTGGCAGGTTTGAGGGACTCCTTGGCTGTGGGATGCTCCGTGCTGTGCTTGAGCCAGGTTTGTCAGTGCAGCACAGAGCTGCTGGCCCAGCCCCAGCCCTGCTGCTTGGCTCTCCCTGTGCTGCCCCTGTTCCAACAGGTAACCCCACGTGTTGTGCCTCCTTACCCCGTAAGCTTCCCTGCTTCCTGGCCTTGCCATCTCCCAGCATGAATGTCACTGAGAAGGCAGTGGGAGGACAGGTCTGTGCCTTGCTGAGAGGGTTACAAAATGGGTTTTAGGACCAAACCCATTCCACAAAATGTCAGGATTAAATATTGAAATGCTTGGCATTGCCTGTGTGCTCAAAAGTGCAAAGGAAAGGGGTTGTTTCAAAAGGGAGGATCAGCTGAAGCAGAGAATGGACCCTCGGGCTCCTTGTGCTTCCCAGGAAGCATGTGTGCTCCCTTGCCCATGGCTCTGCCTCCATGAGGCACTTCCAGTCCTATTGCTAGACCAGAAGAATGGAGATGGGAAGGGACCCCGGGGAACTGGGAGAACAAGGAAGAGGAGAGGCACTGATTTTGAGCAGGTTGTTTTGCAGGTTGCTCCTGGAAGCAATCCTGCAGTCAGGGCAGTGGGTGGGGAGTGTGTCCTCAGACCCCATGTTGAGCTCTGTGCTTGTTGCAGCACTTGGCTGGCCAGGGACAGGGTGCAGCTCACTGTTCCACACTTCTCTGGCAGCCAGCAGCCCTTTCCTCTGCTCCCCAAGCCTTCCTCTTTGCTCCTTCACAGCCATTTGGGAACAGGGAAAATATTTTTGTATTGACAATAGAATTACACTAATGACATGAATATAGATGTGATGAAACACGTATTCTTCAAACTGACCATCAGGAATGTAATAAACTACAGTTTAAACTGGCTCCAAACTATCAGGTGTCTGGTCAGGATTTGGAAAACATTCTCCCCGCAGTTACCTTCACTATCTGAAATTGCCTTGCTTTGAGCTGAGGAAGTTGCCAACAAGAGAGATTCCTCAGTTTGGGAAGGGGTTTCCCCTTAGGAGGGCTGGCTTTGCTTTTAGTGACCAAGGATGGATTGGTTCCCAAAGTGCGGAGGCTGCTGTCCCTGTGGGAGCACTCCTGACCTGGTGTGGGCATGGAGTCGAGCTCAGAGGTGCCCCAGGGAGGCAAGATGGGGGTTGCTGTGGTGAGTACTCTGGTGCTTCTTGAAACTCCCCTCTGAGAGAAGCTGGGGCCAGGCCCTCCAAGGCACACATGGATGCTCTCATTGCCTGCACATGGAGCTGATGGCACCAGTGTGGTGATGCTCAGCACTGCCCCATCACCTGCTCCCAGCACCTCTCCTGCCCTGTAGGGGCCTCAGGTCAGTCACTGAGGGTGTTAAGATACATTTGCTTCTGCCTGTATTTCTTGCACCCTGTCTCAGGGTGTAGCAAGTGCACAACTGGGATTGGTTTTTAGTCTTAGGTTTTGCCTCCTCCAACAAGTATAAGAAGGCCAAAGTTCTGGCTCTGCTGTGGGAAGGAGTCCTTCCAGAGTGAGCTGTCACAGCTGGATAGTGTAGAAGTGGGACAGGAGAAAGCAGTGTTGAGGGAGAGAGTAGAGGAGAAGGGGCAGACCCACCTTGCCCTGGCTGAAGCTCAGTTGTTAGCATGAGGTCCAGGAATAGGTAGCTGCCCCTTACAGACTTGTGCTTTGTGTTGGGGGTACACTATCCACCCAGCTGATGTCCCTGGGCTTCAGCAGCCAGATGGGAAAACTGCCCTTGTAGCTAAATTGGAAAGACCAGCAGCCATTGCCTCAGAGGCTGGACAACACCCTCCTTCTCACAGAGCTGCATCCCTCCGACCTGATTTGAGAGGGAGCTGATTTGTGAGCATGTAATATTGCTAACCCGTAATAAAGGGGAGTTCCCATAATGAGGGAACATCATTACCCATAGCCATTAAGGAGGAGATTTTGTGCTTGTCTCAGTATTGAAGTCACTCACTGGTCAGCCTCGTGAGATGTTGATAACAACACCTGAGGAGGTCAGTAATTCTCCAGGGAGTGAGTGATACATCCTGGCCTACACTTTCCATTGATTTAGCCTGTTCAAACAGGCCTAGTTCTTAAATTTAACAGCTTTAGCAAAAATTTTGCTGTTAATTTGAAATACTAATATAATGAATTATTTATTACAACAAATAATTCTACAGAAGGGTATAGAATGAGAGAAAAATTTCAAAAAGATCTAACTAAGGTACAATATGATCCACTCTGCCATATGATTCCAGAAAAGCTTTCCTGGCTAAACCTCAGGCTTCCTCTCAGCCAAAGGCCAGGGGCTGTTTTCTCATGACCTCAGCATAGCAGCGTGTGCAGGGTGTTAGTAGTTCTGTGGTGGTCTGGAAGGTTAGGGAGTGGATTGTACTTACTGCTTGTTGCTTTGTTTCTTCTCTCGTAACAGTTTCAGAGTTTAAAATCAGAAAGGTATCTGTAAACTCTGTGTAGCCTGAAATATGCAGCTGACAGTGAGGCATAACCCCCCCCCCCCCCAGTTAACCTGTGCTTTGCAGTCTCACAACAGTTGTTGAAGTAGACTTTATTTAAAGGAAAATAGGTACTATGTAAATGCACAGAGAAGACTAATTTCACCAACCCATTGGATAAAAGTCAGGGTAGGGCAAGAGGTGTCATGGGAGTGTTTTAATCTGTCAGAAATGTGATGACTAAATGAGCAATTACTACTCTATGTACTGTCCCTGGGCTCCTACACTCGCTTAGGAGTGTTTCTACATTTCTCATGTAACCTACCCAATTAGTGTCATAAAGCATAAGAGCTGTTCCGCATGCGTCTCACGTGTCTGAACCCCTCCTGGAAGCTATTTTCCCAGCATACAAAGAATCAGTCACTATTCTCCTAATTCTCAGAGGACAGTTCCCAAATAAGGTCCAAGTAAACACATGTAATACATGATAAAGGATTATATATAATTAATGAGACAATATTCTTCTCAGCAGAAGTAGATGCAGAGTATTAGCTGCTTTAAGAGTTGAATGTTGCATGTGATTAAATATGTCAGAGCAGGCATTAGTAGAAAACCAGTGAAACAGCTTACTTAAAAAACCCAGACCCAAATCCTCCCCCACTCTAAAAAAATAAATCAAAAAAGCCCCAAAACAACCAAACAAACTGGAAAAGTCAATGCACAGGAGCTATGGCTTTATCTGTGCCCCAGTCTCTCCAGAAGCATCAGTAGCTGAAGCAGTGAGGAGAGCAGAGGGAGGGTACACAGCCTGCCCTGCATACCCCTCCTGGGGCACCAACTGCACCAGGCTGAAACCATTAGCTTAATTTGACAAACGACTTAACATGGCCACACCTTGTGTAACCAATAGACACTGTCCCTAATAGTCTCTGGTGACACCAACTCTTGTTCTTCGCACACCTTTTTCTGTCCCTAATAGTCTCTGGTGACACCAGCTCTTGTTCTTTGCACACCTTTTCGGGTGACTAAACATCATGCTGCCTCTGGTGCACCAGAGAGGTCTCTGTGCCCCCTTTCTGACTCTCTTGTTGCCTTAAGTCTGGCAGGGTCAGAAACTATCATCTGCCAGTGAAGGAACAGCTATCCTGAACAGCAAACAGCCTTGGGGTGGCTTTGGTTAACTGTTACGCAGTTCCCAATGATGTGTGTTAGAGGTGGCTGGGGAGGGCTCAGAGGGGAGCACTGATGAGCTTATATGTACAGGTGTAGGATGAGCAGAGGCAAATAGGCTTTGTGTGTTCAGCACCCTCTCTGCTGGAGATGGGTGGGATGGAGGGCATGTTAACCTTCCCTGTGCCTCCCTCCCGGAGCCCAAGGGAGTCCTGGGCAGGAGGGCAGTGTGCCTGGGCATCCAACCCCCGTCATGGTGTCCCTGCTCAGCTTTATGGGAGCCTGGGGCCTTTCCCCTCAGAGCAGGATCCCTGTGTCCCTGGCCAAACAATCAGGCCCAGACCTCCAGGCTGAGCAGGGGCTGTGCTGGAGCAGCCACGGGTAGGGGTGAGGGGTCACAGCTAGTCCGAGCTATTGAGGGCCATTGGTGCCTAAGGCAGGCTGGGAGCTGCCCGGTTCCTGTCCCCCATGCCTGTGGGATCTGCCCTTGGCTGCCTTCCCTGGAGCTCAGGGACATGAAGACCGGTGGCTTCTCCCACCACACCTGGAGTGTGACCGCCGCTGGCCAGAGGATGACC
>NW_008688932.1:25667-38743 GCF_000695815.1 Acanthisitta chloris | reverse complement strand
GCCCCCCCGCCACTCGCCCTGTGAGTCAGGGGAGGCCACGTGAGGCCCCAGCACCAGCCCCGACGCCTTCCGCCCACCTGCCTTCACCAGCCAGGGCTGGCACGGGATCCTGCCCCCAGGACCCTGAACAGCCTTGCAGGTGAGTGCCAGGGAGGAGTTCGGGAGCTCCTTGGGGTCAAGCTGAGGGTGTTTCGGGGCTGTGTCCTGGCTCATGGTACACAGTTGGGTTATTGATTGCTGTCTGAGGCATCAGACCACTGTATGAGGGTTCTGGTGCTGTGGGGGTGAGCCACAGGACTTCCCTGTAAGCTCTATCTTCTTGTCCCAACTTCCTTATTTTTTAAGTACTTTTTTTTTCTAAAATCCTCATGGCAAGCCCTAAACTTTATGCATAGAGAAAGATTTGTTTGCCTTTGCTCAGACTCCAAGCATGAGCTCTTCTGGCTTCTGATGAGCTCATTTTATTCCCTTCAGAGCTTTGCAACAACCACATCGAAAAGCACACGGCGCAAAAGGAGAAATACAAACAGGTAATTTCAAATGTTGTATGTAAACGCTTACAGAGGCACTGCCACTAACTGCCAGCAGCGCTGGAGAGCAGGCAGCAAACCGCCCCGGGTTCACAGGTGTGAAACTGGCGGCACTGCTGCCACCGTGTCTGGGCTTGCCGTGAAAGCCAGGAGAGGAAGGAAGTGCTGAGCTGTGGCAAGGAGTGGATGGGCTGTGCCTGCCTCTTGCTCACCCCCATGGGGCCCTCACAGCGAGCCTGGGGAGCTGCACTCCCTGCAGTGACACACTCACTGGAGTTCTCCATATGCCCGTGTTCAAGGACGCTGTAAAGAGCAAAATGTCTTGGAGTGTTGCTACTTCTGTGTCACATTTCAGCTGTATTTGACAACAGGAAGGCAAGCAGACAGCAGAATTACCTACTGGTGGCACAGGAGACTGGAGCAGGAAAGGCTTCAAACCGAGCCAGCGTGGATCAGTTTTTGTTGTCTCACTGGAAGAAACTACCAGCTCTCACCACAGCCACAGCCCTCCAGGACATCCTCCTGAGGAACCAACTGCTAAGACCAACCTAAGACTTGCAGGTGTGCTTTATGAAGTTGGTTTGTTTTGGTGTGAGAAAAGGGCAGAGAGGGACTCAATGTTTATGTGTTTAAAAAAATTTAGGAAGATTTGGTGTCAGCATATGAAAGGTAGAAGTAGTGTCAAAAGGAAAAGATTTCAGATTGTCTGGTTTTTGTCTTGAAGTTAAAACAACCTTATTTTACTTGATTTGCACTATTTTTTTGTTATTCCATTGAGCAATTTCCCTCAAATATAGATCACCAGCTAAGCAAGACATTGTGTATGGCAGGAATTAGCCTCACTCTGAGTCTGTCTCTGCACACAAATTTTATTCTAACATGTTAAAAAGGCCTCACTGCAATTAGGTTCTGATTTACTGTGGGGAAGGGAAGGTGAGTCCTGTTGTTCATGTAATTCCCCAGTGAACTCATGGCCAGGCTGAAATGCCAGTATATCATCATCCTTCTCTCATTATGAAGTATAATCAACTAAATCACTTTGAAAACACAAAATAATTAAGTGCCTATACTTATCCTTTGTTTAGATCTGATTTTCTTTCCAGAAGAGCCACAGGGGAATTAATTGTTCATACTCCAAGAGAAATTAGGTACCCAACTTCCTTCGTTACATAAATCTTGGTGGCTGACTGGGCTGAGCTGTGCTGGAGGCACAGAAAGGCAGATGGGAGCAGACACTGGCTGCTCCTGGATCCTCTTGTAGTATCCAGACCTAATCATAGCTGGATCCATAAGTGCATTAAGCAAATGTGTTTCTGTTGCTGGAACAGCTGAGCACTCTGAGCTCACTGGGACAGTGATGAGCAGTTTTGAGTTAAATCAGGCTGTAGCAGATGAGGGCAACAGTGTCTGCTCTGCCTTCAGTGTTGAATCTGCTCCTCCTTTGCTTGTGGCAGGACAGGTCAGGTAGTGCCTACCTGCTCACTTGGTCCTTGGGATGATGCAGAGCTGGCTGGAGGCAGCTGCTGCAACAGGTTCGTGTCACAGGAGCAGCAATGTGCCTTGAAATGCCAATGAGGTATTAGAAGCTCAAAGACAAACCTCCTGAGTTTTACTGAACAGCAGAACCTGTGGATATTTATAAATCATTTTATGAAATGGAATTCATCAGTCAGAAAAGAAATGTTTCTATTTGAAGTACTTTTGTTCCTTTAGGTCTGGTATTGAAAGTCTGCAGTCCAGGAAGAGACCTAAAGCATTTAACTTAAGCAAACGCTGGGGCAAGGTTTAAGCTGAGCAAATAGGAAGGCAAGAAAGATACTGAAAAAGGCAGAAAACCATTGCTGGAGATACATAACTGCACAGAACTGATGTTCTTTACTGTGCAGCCAAGAACAAGTCTGTCCAGGGCGTGGTGTGCTGGCTCCTGCATTTCAACATCAGCTGGTGCTTACCCAGCAGAGGGGACAGATGAGTTTCCTGCATTCCCTATCGGGTGCTCACAGTCTCACAGCTCACTCAGTGCTGCTGCCACAGCTCCAGCAGCAAAGGCTGGATGTCAGTCAGGACTATCTGCCTTTGTAGAGCTTCTGCATAGACTCATCATCTCATAATTTCATCAAGTGAGTTCAAAGGGTTCTTAAAACATTATTTTCTCACAATACACCTCAGAGGTAGATAAGCAGCTTTCTGGGCTCAGCCTTTAAAAGTGCTTAAGGAGGTTATATAATTTTCCCAGAGCCAAACAGCAAACAGTGGGTAAAAGGAGTTTCAAACTAAGGACCTCATCCTTTGAGGCCACTTGCAGCCTAGGAAAGGAGAAAGCCCTCAGAATCACCAACATACTGAAAATGTGGGATCTTGACCCTGGTTCCAAAGGAGGGTTTTGCAACTACTTTGGAATCTCTGGCTGAGAAAACCCTAAAAAGTTGTTCTGTTTGAATGTTTGCTTGTGTGTTACACTATCCTTCTGAAGATATTAACTGACCTGGTTTGGGTTTTGTGTTAGAGTATTTTTTTTACTAATATGATGGTCTCTATAGAGAACTGAAAGTACCTGTAGGAAAAGAGGTTTCCCTCTGGAAAATTTGAAGGAAATACTTAGTTTTCAAACTGCTTGATTAGAAGCGTTTTGTTGAATGGATCCAAAAGTCATATTGTAAGAAGAAGTGTGGATGTGTGAACTGTGTTTCTATTGCACTCTGCATAGTGGAATCTGTACTTCAGGCCCCTCAAACATCAACTTTTGCATCTCTCAGTTCTATAGTGGATTAGTGGAACTGCTGCATAAGGGGAGATGCATCAGTGCAGGATGCCTGCACCACATTAGGTGGAGGCAACAGTTCAGAACCACAGCCACCACAAAGTGTGCATCATCAGAATATTGCAGCCTCTACCCAATACTTTTGTGGCAAGTTTATCAGGAAAAGGTAACCCTGAATTTGGGGGATACCAGAATGTTTGGTTTCTGTGGCAAATACCAGTGAGAAATCTGGGATCGATACTTAAAAATTAGTAATTCATAAAGCTAAAGTTAGTGGAAATTTGCTTCCCATGACAACTTGGAACAAACAGATGTTGAAGGGTCAAAAGTCTTTTGTGGGACAGGAATTCCAAGTCTTGTGGAGCTTTGCTATGAACTATTCCTACTGTTCTCCCTGGCTAATACATTTAAAGTATTAGGATGTCAAGGGTACAGAATAATGGTTCTGTTTTGTGAATGGAACAAGGCCTATTAAGTTACTCACATCTGTGGTAAATAGTTAATGAGACACCTTGGTAGCTGTTAAAAACAACAGTGTGAATGATCAAGTCTGACTCCTCTTCATTTTACTCATGATTAGACTTTTGTTCTTTGCTAATAGCCATAGGCCAGCCCAGCAGGACTCAGTCGGAGGAGTCAAGAATTGAGTCCCAGGAAGGTAAATGAATCATGATAGGAAACTCCCATTGCAACAGAGAAGTGATTTCAAAACTGAAGATAGAGATAGATGCCATGCTTCCAGAAAACCAAACCTAAGACAGAAAACTGGAGAAAGTCAGAGTGAGCTGTTTCTAAATATGCATTTTCTCCCCTTTTAAACAGGCACAGCAATGGAGAACTTGAATGTCCCATTACCAGATCTTACTGAAGAACAGCGAGGTAAGGGGAGCACACAAAGATCAAAGCTTTGGCTCATGCACACTACACAGAAGTGTTTGACAGAGTGGTCCTGAGTCAATGAAACTTGTTTCCTCTGAAAACACACTCCATTCACCTCCTTGCTTGTAAAAGAAAGGTCATCAGTCAATTCCCAACTCCTCCACAGGCTTCTGTCAGGCCTTGGGCATGTGCCTATGGGAATTTAGGTGCATGAAGGAGACTTTGCTGCACATCAAATGCCTAAAGAGCAATCTCAGTACCTTGGCATCCAGCCCTTGGGGTCTTTGTGCCTCTCTGTAAAATAGCATGGTCAGAATAAGCACCTATTAAACAGCTAGGAATACTTCAGGAATACTTGCCCTGCCTCTCTGAGACAACAGCATCACAGAGACATCAGTACTTTGTATGAGATATTGACATTTCTTTACTGTTTCCTGGCAGACTGAGATGCTTTATACAATACAGCACTACTGACTTTCCTATATGCTGATGCTGGGCAGCATGTTAGAGCCTGGTGTCTGTCACCACACCTACACCAAGCACCACAGGAACACTGCCATGCAACCCACCTCTACTGCTGCACAGTGATAAGCTTCTTTTTCATCCCAGACATTTTCCAGAGGGTTTTTACTGCTGATGCCAATTACTTGGAGAATCATGAGAAGACAAATCAGTCCTTCTGGGAATCACTGGTAAAATGCTTAGCCACCACTGACCCACCTATCCTGGATACTGAAGAAAAGAACAATGTAAGTTACTAGAGAGACTGTTTGCCCTGTTAGATACTTTTATACTTTTATACTGTACTCTGGGGGGAGAAAACATACTGTCTAATTATCTGATATGTTAAAATATGCTAAGAGGTGTATAAGGGCACTTAGGAAAATGAGCCTCAGGCCACTGCTTTTTTCTTCATTATTCTCCATATGCAAAAATAACTGACTTTGTATAAATGCCTCAGGGTCAGTTCAGCTCACTATTTTCTAGGCAGGACCATTGCTAGTGACATTTTGCTGTAAGATACTGCAGCAATTGCATGTTCATTTTCAGACCCTATAGCTATAATTCTTCAACTCTTTCAATAGTTAGCTGTGGCCCACCATGTGTTTTGCCCCAGCTGATGACTCTGCTCTGAGTTGCCGAATGGAATTTACATTCTCTTCTCATCTTTGGCATTACTCTTTGTCCCCTATTTCCCCCTGGTATATTAGGGGTAGTGGCTACATTTCCCACAGACAGGGTGAGATACACTCATTTGCACATCAAGGTGTGTTTTTGCAGGCTGTGTTTCATTGGAAAGACTGTTTGCTATTTACATACCTTCTTTTCAGCTCCTCAACAGCTGTGATGCCCTGCCTGGAGGCTGTGCAGCCTGCCTGAAGGCCATAGAGAAGAAAGGAGTCAGGGCAATGGCTGTTCTTTACCTCTTGCTGAAGGCATCCAACCCATCTGGATATAGGCAGCTGCCCAGCTCCAAGGGAAAGGGTGAGTCCTACCTGGCTGCTCCTCAGCTATTTTGTTAAAATTACTGCAGTGCCAGTGGGAATTGATACCAGCTTGAAAACTGTTATGTACTTGGAAGTGATTGTTGGTGAACAAGTGAAATATCTAGAAGTACTGCTCAAGAAAGGCAGTAGGGTATGGTGGTAATGGCAGCCAACGTTAATAATTTACTGTAGTTTGACTTGGCTTCTTCTGGGGAAAAAACCTTGTATGATTAGGGATGGAGCGTGTCCTGGGATGATGCTGCCAAAGAAATTTCTGTGACCTGAAGTGGTGCCCCAGTTTGTCCCATCTGGCAGGATTCATGACACCTAGGACATGTTTTTTGCATGGACTGTTATGCAGCCAGCCAGGACCCCTCTGAGCAATCACAGTGGTAAGAAATCAAAGCTGAGCCACTGAAAATATTCTTACAAATGGCCCATGTAGTAAAAGTAAAAGGAATGGCTAGAGGATGGCACTCAGGATGCTGAAACTGGCAACAAGATACAAATAGACTCCACTGCACTTCTTATTTGCCTGGCTGTGCAATAAGAAACTAAAGGCAGTGCCACAGGGTCCATAGAGTCACTGACTGTCTTTAATAGGTGACAGAGCTGCACTCACTTAAGGTGTCTCTGGATTTAACTGGAGAAGCTGTTGCTATTTCTGCCTTGATCAAACACGTTCCTGAAGGGGAGAGACCTCCCAGCCTGGAGCACAGCCCAGCTTTGGTCAGCTGTCAGAGCAGGAGTGTTTAGCACAGCAGGGACCTTGGCCCTGTGCAGTGAGCAGCCTTGAGCAGCCAGAGGGAATCTCATCTACCTGCCTATGCCCAAATACTACACCTACTAATGAAGAGATGCTCAGAGCCCCTGCCCTCAGCACAGAGCTGGATGTGAAGCTGTTAAGAATCACCTGCATCTCAGCCACACCAGCCAGGAGCACTTCGGTGTCTGGGCTGAGTCAGGTGTCTCCCGCGGTGATGTGGCCGTGGGAGCTGTGCTCCTGTGCCACGACAGGGTGCTGCCACCGCGGCATCAGCGCAGGGGAGGCGCAGGAGTCACCGGGCTGATGGCATGAGTAGCTCAGGGAAGGGCTGAGCCACTCTTCTCCAGCCAAAGCATCGTTCAGCTGCAGCTGCTATTGCTTCAGGGAGTGGGAGTTGGCACAGGGGTAACATTATGAGTAAATTAGAGGCCAGAATATGAAACTTTAGACATCTACCACAACCATTTAAGAAAGTCTAAACAGTAGTGTATATGATGTTTTCATTTGTAATGCTTTGTACTACTCCTTGTGTGTGAAAACCACAGCTGAAGTAAGACTTAGGGTCTGATTTTCTGTCAACCTCTAACAAAGCATTGTGAAATCTGTAATTGTAAAAGAGAGAAAACAGTTGTGTTTATTTCTATATATATAAAGCAGATGAAAAATTGAAAGTCCTGAAGAGATTGGAAAGGAATTTGGTGTTTTCAGAGGAGGAAAAAAGGGCTGAATACTCATCCCATGAGTCCATGGATGAAGATATACAAGGTAAAGAGGATTTATTTTTTTTTCCCTGACACATAGTTCAGTCTGATTGCATCTTCATAAGAGGTTGGCATAGAAGACTTCCAGCAGTTCAGTTGCAATTCTGTAGAGCTCTGGAAAAAGTAAGAAACTGTACAAAAGAGAGAACATAGAAAACCATCAGTACCTCTAGATTCATTTCAGCAAAGTAGTGTCTGCCTCCCACTCTTGTGGAAGTTGAAGGTTTCAGAAACATAGAAATCTGCTGCAAGATTCCTTCACAAATGAATGATCATAACTTCTATGATCTTGAGGAGGTTTGTGGTCTGAGTGAGGCCTGTGCTGTAGGGTTGCGATCAATGTAGGGCAGCAGCTGGCAATGCTGTGGTACTTCTCTGGCATTTCTTACTTGCAAATATCAACTGTGTGTCAAGAGTCACTTTGGCTGCCACTAGACCATTTCATTAATGGAAAACGAGAGAGACTATGAAGTGACAGGAAATATGGAAGGGATAATGCTGCTGTTGGTTTATTCTGTTACAGAAAGCTGGTTGACATCAACTATGCTGCATTTGGAAATAATTTTTCCAAATGAACTAGCAGTGCTGCTGATAGATGTTTTTAAAACAAGAACTTTCTCACTACACCCCTTTACCCAAGTTATTCCAGCTTCAGATTTTGCTGGGTTTCACCTGTCCAGCCAGCTTGGAAGAGAGCTGTGAGGCAAAAGCAGCCAATAATTTGCATTTCAAAGCCTTGATTTTTACCTTCATGTGATTATGTTATAAGCAAACAACTGCAGTGCTATTGTTTCTGATACTGCTGGTAAATTTTTTTTAATCCAAGGAAAAAACACTTTCTCTATCCAGACAGTGATAAGGAAGATTTAGGAAGACAGAAGACTGAAGGCCAATTACTTGGAGGTAGGACAAAGTGACAAGAGCATTGGCTTTTACAAGGGATAACCAATATAAACCAAAAAAGGGATCATTTTTTGGCATTCTTTGGTTTGACTGATGAACAAAGGTAAATTAAAACATATAGATGTAGGAAAACAATGAGTCAGGATTTGGCTGTAGGAAAGGCATTTCCTACAAGATGGAAGTCAAGTAATGCTGACACTCAGCCATGCCCTGTGCTTGAGTTGAACCAGGAGAGCAGCAAGATCTGCTCTTGTGAGAGAAGTCCTGCACAGCTGCCATTGAAATGCAGCAAAGGAGTTACAAAAATTTTTGTCACAGCCACTACTTACAGGGTGTGCAGTCAGCCCACAGTACTGACCAGAGATCATCAGTGAGGACCACCTTGTTCCTGAGGTTTTTCCTTTCCTTCCAAAGAAAAAATGGTAAATAAATGCAATGCAGATGAAGAAAATGTGCTGAGTCAACACACAGACAGAGCTATCAGCTTATGGTATAGAGCTGTGGATATAAAACATGAAAGGCTTTAATATTTTAATTAATGCCTTAGTCTGAGTTCAGCCCAGAAGCAAGAGCAGCTTGTTTAAATTGGCATTAGGAGATCTAATTGGTCTCATAGGAGTCTTTTTTTTACCTGACTTCAGGTACTGTGAGAGCTGGAGTATGGGGGTTTAATAATCGAGTCACATTTCCCACTTTCAAACTGCATAGCCCCCAGCAGAGCTGCCCTCCAAGGAGTCAGTTGGTCTCTACCTTGTCACTATCACACACCCACATGGATTTCAGGGGGTTTCATGGGCTGCCACTGACACCAGACACACATATTCACTGCAGGTATTAACCTACATCATCTTTGCATTATGTTTCAGGGATACCAGGAGAAGTGGTTCCTTACAGAGATTCAGGTAAGCATTCCCAGGTAACCTCATCCTGCTGGAAGGATGACTGTCACTGCAGTTTCTTCTTTCTGACCTGCTTATACATTAGAAACTCCCCCCCTGGCTGTAAAATCCCTTGGTTGCCAGTTGGCCTGGTGGTGGAGCTGGGCATGGCACAGACTGTGGTAGTGGCTGGCTGGTAGCAGGAGATTTGTAGAAGTTGTTCTAGCAGATTAATTTTTTGTAGGCCTGACAGGTTCTCACTAGATCAGCTCACAGCAGTCATCATCTTTTTTGGGGAAAACCCAGCAGTTCTATTGGGCAACTGTTCAGTCTTTCCCAAGAAAGCTGGGCAGTTTTCAGCATTCCCTGCAGTCCTCTATCTCCTCCTCCTATGCAAGACTGGGAAGGAGCAGGAACCTGGTTTCTGCAAACAGTGGTGCTTGGCTCCAAGTGCCTTCCTGCCTTAGCTCAGAGCATTCCCAGCAGGAGGTGCCAGGTGAAAGCCAGATGGCAAGCACCAGAGCAGCAGTACCAGCTGAGAGGCTTGCACAGACAGGCAGTCTGAAGGCAGATTTCCTCTCACCAGGCACTGCTGTGCAGCCCCAGAATGGATGTAAAAAGCCCAGAGCAGGAAACTGTCAGTGGCTTGATTGAATTACTGACCTCACCCCTAAAGCCCAGAGCAGGAAACTGTCAGTGGATTGATTGCATTACTGACCTCACCCCTCCCCCTCTCCCCGAGGAGCTGCACAACACACCAGGGCCGAGGAATACATTGCAGTAGCATATTGTCCCCACATTGCCAGGTGCAGAAAGATGGTCACAGTACTTTTCCAGTAGGTGTTTGGCCTCTGTACCTTTGTTGCTTCAGTTGTAGATGACTTCAGTACAGCAGACTGAAAATACTTTGCTAGTGTAGGACACTCTGCCTAGTGTGTTGGACAGGTCCAGGTGACACACACAGTACTTGTGATATCAGCTCTGCTTCCATTTAGTTTCAGTTTTAGCAACTGAGTATTAACATGGAGGCCACTGATGTACTGCACAGCTATTCCAGAGAAGCTGGGACCACTGGGAACAGTCAGTTCTTGTTATCTGTTCTTGGGCTCTTGCAACTTCCTTCACTTCCTGGCACTTGCACGTGCTGTTCTGTCTATACTGAGGCACCAGAGAGGTGAGTCCTCACTGTGCTTTGCTGGTGCTGAGAATGGTGGGAAGCTATATTTGTATTTTTACCTAGAGAAATAACAAAACTCTGTTGCTTTTCAGAGATCACCAGAAGAGAAGATTCAATTGCAGATGGTAAGTAGAAACGAGCAAACAGAAGTTTATCTTGTAGATGCTCTTTCAGGACTGTTTGGCTTAGTGATGAGAGCAATAGCAGCTCCTTGATACCTAGAGATTTCCTAATCACAATGTAGAAGTTTGAAAACAGGTATTAACATGCAATGGTTTAGTAATACTGTGCAAGTCACTCCATGATGCAAAGTCACAGTGGGACTGTTGCGCTGGAGTAATACAGAACAGAGTCTTGCCAAGTGTGGACTGATGTTCTGCTATGTTCTGTGTCTATAGATCATTCATACAATTGCAGGGTTGTATCTGTGCATCAGAATTTTGCAATGCTATGTTAACATTAATAAGCAAATAAGTGAGTTTGTCCCCAGACCGGAATGTGATCAATCCAGAACGCTCGAAGAATCAAAAATGCGATTCCAGTATCAGGTGACCCAGAACAGAATCCCTTGGCAAGGTTTAGTTGCTTCATGGTTCAAAAGCACCACAGCAAAAGTTTACAGCTCACATGGAGGACATTTCCTGTACTCACCTGTCACACCTTCAGAGAAAATTGGTTGTTGGGATGCACAGCCCAATGGAAAGGAAATCAGTACCCAAAACTTAAGCTGAATCAACTCCCAAAGGCTTAGGTGCAGCAGCTGCCTCAGGGGCTGCTCAAGGCAACAACACAGAAAAGGGAAAAAACCTGTTGCTTTTGCAGATCTGGTAAAACACTCAGCTCTCTCTGGCAATACAATCTTGAGAAAGATCAGAATTTGGCAACTCTGTTCAGGACAAAGCAAAATGCTCTCTGCTTAAACCTTTAAAGTACCTTACTTGGTCTTACCTTGCTCTTTCTCTGTATTAGTGTAGCTCCAAGAGACTCATTACAGCTACAGGTCTTAATTTGGGAGGTGCAGAAGTACTTTGACATCAGGTGTAAGTAGAGGGATGGTTCTCACACTTAGTAATGAAGAGAGTTGTATTATTGTAGTTGTGGGTGTGCAAAGCACTCAGGCATCAAATTGAAGCTCCCTTGTACTATGGCTTTACTCTCCCACTGTAATTTTGAGACTATGGATTGTCCCAGACTAGCCAGAAAAGAGCCAGAGTGCCTTAAAACAATTCAGTACTGTTACTGCAGCCATCTGGTTATGCCTTTTATTTTATTTAAAAAAACCCTGTTCTTTGGGTGACTTTAAAATTGCTAATTTGGTCTTTCTGAAAGGCTCACAGATCTTTCCTTTCAACAAACAGTTTACATATATTCTGCTCTGAGAATCAATTTCAGATACAAGAAGGGAAATAACCCTCAAACTCCCCGAGTGCAGAGCTCCATGGCAATAAAAGACATTTCTCTCTTGCAGCCTACGAGGAGAGCAGTCGCCGCCCTCAGTGGACAGTGCGCTGGATGGGCATACGCAAGGATGGTAAGGTATTGATTTATTACATCCAACTGATGTCAAACCTGTGGAACTTCAGCCCACAAATAAGAGCTCTGGTTCAAAATAACCGTTATTTTTCCAACATGAGTACTTGGTTGAAGTGCATCAAGGCTTCTCCTTATACCTTGTGTGCAGTTCTGTTGTGCAGTTGACCCTAGTGCACATCTGATGGAAACAGACCTCATTCCCTGAGGGATATCCTCTACATAAAGCTGTATCCAAAAGGGCCATGGCTGCAGTTATGACCTAATCTTTCCTCTCAATTTCAGATGAATTCTTCCATTTTGTCATTCTTTGCTTTGCAATTGGAGCTTTGCTAGTTTGCTACTACTACTACCAAGGTAAGGAGAGATTTATCGAAGGATAAATTATTGCACTCTGGAAAATCAAACAAAGCCAACATTTATTTTGTTGTCTTAGATTGGACTATATCTCTTGGAATTGGTTTAATCACCTTTGCTTCCCTGGAAACCACTGGGATATACTTTGGTCTAGGTGAGTAGAGCTCTAGGTAGGTACCCACACTAAGGACAGGGTCTCATAGTCACCACACGGGGTTATAAACCCACCAGTGCTGAGAATCCCTAACTCATCATTTACCCCCCAACACCTCACCCCCAGCTGCAGTGTGGCTGCAGACAAACCTTAGTGCTGCTGGTTGACTCAATTTTTCCTTCTCAATGCTCACAAGACCCTGAGTCACCTCTTTCTGCAGCAATGGCCGAATGCTGTGTTGCCATGACAATGTGTAATTTTAGCAGCAAGGCTTCTTCCCAGATACACAGATAAGATGCTGTGCACTCCTGCTGCCATCCCTGCCCCTGGGACTGAGGAAGAGCTCTCAGCAGAGCCTGGACAGCAGCAGCTACTGGAAATATTGTAAAAAAACCAGGCACTTTGGCAATCCCTAGGGATGGTGCAGGAGAGGTGAAGCAAGTTATGGCTCTCCAGTCAAAGATTTGTCTCCTCTGTAGTCTTGTGCTAAGATTTTGGTAAATTGTGGATGGTTCTCTCAGGAATTAGCCTGGTCATTACTTTGTTGTTAAGGATATGGCAAAAGTGCTTGTTTAAACAAGTCTCAGTGTTTGAGTTTTAAGATTTTTCTGGTTAGGTTTTATGATGTTGCTTCTCTTGAAAATATGTTTGTTTTTACAACCAGTGTATCGAATTCGGAGTGTGCTCGACAGCTTCGTTCCTCTGATTGACAAATTCAGGCCAAGAGGTAAGACTGCTCTTCCTACTGATAGCATGAGTCTTCCCTAGACCTTCCTGGGTACTTTGGTTTGGTCAAGTATTCACATCAACTTCTCTAAATTACAATTTCCAATCTTATTTCCTTAATAAAAAAAGGAATATTTTGCTGCAGTTCATTGCAGCTGCTTTGGGTT
>NW_008688932.1:25195-25640 GCF_000695815.1 Acanthisitta chloris | reverse complement strand
CTGTGACAGAGCATTTTCATGTTTTTCATACTCTGCCCTGTATAGAGCATTAAATATTTCCTGACAGTGTCTGCATGAGAGTTCTACAGCTCAAATAAAATCTCAGGAGTGGGGAAAGGCTTCACTTGTTGGGTCTTTGAGCAGACTCAGGCTCATGTTTTATGTTCATGGACACAAAACAGGAAGAATGCTGGACAGCTGCATGGAACCAGGACAGTTTGAACACACTGGTCCTGACAGCTGTCTTTTTCTTCATCACACAGGTCTGAGGAAAGCTGCCTAGGAGTATCTCAGGATGCTGTCTGAATTTCCAGTACTGAAAGATCCGCTTTGAGGTGAACCTAAAAACTGAATGGCTAACATGAAATACTGAAACGTCAAACCACTGAAAGACATCACTCCTTCCCCTCAAAACTAAACCTGGAACTGGGGTACAGAGCCCCAC
>NW_008688932.1:23343-25154 GCF_000695815.1 Acanthisitta chloris | reverse complement strand
CAAACCTGCAACTAGATTGTCCTAATCCCATTAAATACAAACACATTCTCCTTCCCTCCCCCGTGCAGTCATGTTCGTCTGCCTATGGTGTACCAAAATCAACAGAGTGATCAATATCGTCCTGCTTTGGTTCTGGATTAGGCACTGGATGTTTCAGTAGGAATCTTGGCAACCACAGAGCCACCTCCTCTTCGCCCCTTGTGATGCCCAGACCAGGCCAACACGGGCGGTGCTTTCACAGCTGAGCCCCAGCGGTGCCGCCGCGCTGAGGCAGATTAATCCATTGTGGCAGAACTCGGAGCAGTGGGAGCAGTGGGAGATGTTACATGCAGTGACATAATGCTGCAGTAATGAGATTGTTAACAACAGCAAATTTAATCTCTTCGTCTGAGGGGAAAAATAAAGTGCTTGATTTGACTCATCCCCCAATGGTTTTCTTCCTTTAGTAAAATAAAGTGGAACTTTGAAATTCCTTCATTTTACAGGGACGTGTTACACATCCCATATATGTAGGACTAATGCAGTCATAGGCAATAAAAGAGAGTACCTTTGAATTTTCAGTAAAAATATAAAGTCTTCATGCCTATTGAATGCTGAAGGTACAAGTTGGACAGAAAAAGCCACAAAACACGGAATTATAAGGAAATGTAGATCTGGAAGGCCAAACAGCTCAGAGCTTTAGAGGAACAATTTCAAGCCTTGCTCAGGAAATTATTAGGTTACTTTTTGGCTGCACTTAATTTTAAGCACCAGTGTCAGTCATTGCTGTGTCCTACAGTTCCACCTGCACAGATGTACAAAGAGTTGCACCCAGGCCTGCACCAACACAGCACAGCAGCCACCCAGCACCTCAGGGGATGAGCTGTACTAGGAGGAATATAAGTTATTTCATAATATTTATATTCTCATTTGCATGTACTATCTACATGTCTTCGTAGAAATATTCTGCCACGCCAAAATGCTGTATATTTTGTGTTGTTATTCCACAGGTAAAGTCTTGCCCAGACCAGTGCAGCCTTGTTAAAGCCAAATGGCTTTTGGGTGAACTGAAAACTATGCAGTCACCCTGCTCTGATGAGAAAGGATTTTTTTTAGTGTCTTCTCCTGCAGAATAGTCAGGATGAGAAATATATTCCAGTACTAAATGTTAAAATTTGGTACTCTGCAGTCAGCGATGAAGTTTTAATATTTTTTTTTGAACAGAAACTGCTTAAGGGTAAAATAAGCAAAACGTTTAAAAATAGCAAAACATTTAAAAACATCACCCGGTGCATCCCACCATGCAAGATGAACTCAGCCAAGCCAGAGCAGCTCACATGAGAAAAGTCAGTTCTATAGAAAAAAGCAACTTACACATTGAGCCACATCCTCTCAGGCACCTGGGAATTTCCTGCAGCTTCCAGATTCATCTTTAGTCCAGCTCAGCATCACCCTTGCTGCAGCACTAGCCAAGCACTCAAAAATACAAGTTTCTATGAAGAGTTTCAACCTCCTTGACTGAGCTTGTGCTCACTGCACTCAGCACATCCCCCTGAGCCCAGGGCTCATTGCTCGTTCCCAGGCCTCAGCTGGCTCCCACCTCCCGGGACTTGGGACCTCTTATTCCTCTTTGGCATGACCCAGCAAGTCAGGTACTTCCTCCTTGCCTCTGGCTGTAAATGGCTGGGGGCAATGCAGAGAGGAGGGACTGAAAACCTTCAGGTGTTACCCCACAGCAGCAAACCCCCCAGAGAAAGAAAAGAGGTTAAACCCCAGAAGGTTTTTTTAAGCTGGTATTTTTATTAGAACTCTCTACACAAAGCACCTTTGCC
>NW_008688932.1:0-23326 GCF_000695815.1 Acanthisitta chloris | reverse complement strand
TTCCGTCACACAGCACGAGATGCTTCGATCTACTCCGCGTTCCTTGACTTGGACACCGCCGCCCTCACGGCCTGCATGATGGCATCTTTGTCAATGCCAAACATCCTCAGCAGCTCGGCTGACTTCCCGCTGCGCGGCACGTGGGACACCGCCAGGCGGCTGACGGTGACCCCCGGCTCGCCCACCACGGGGGCACACCCAGCGCACACACAGCCTCGCCGATGCCTCCTGCGGGAGAGAGGGCACACACGGATCAGTCCTGTGGCTGTGCAGGAACACACACACTGCCTGTGCTGCTGGAGCAAAGGGCCTGAAAGTTCCAGCCCTGACTCACAGGCTTATGAAAACACCGACCGCAATACGTGTCTGAGTTGGCCAACTGTGAGATGAAAACCTTTCCCTGTGTCAAAGGCATTCCGAGGACAAGCAGCCTGACATTTCTCAAGTACCCACCAATCAGCAGCAAGACACACCTGCCTCTCAGGGGCACAGGGCTGTCAGCAGGCTCTCACCACCTCAGCATCAGCCACCAAGGGACCGGTTTGAAAATATATTTAGACTGAAGAGTATTTACAAGTGTACTTAACGTGCTGAAATTCCAACCAATCCCAACAGCACTTCAGAGCTCTGTCTTTGCACAATGCCTGTACGTGCCGCTGGGCACCTCTCTGGGTTATGTAATGTGTTCACAACCTCTGCACAGAGCTCAGCTCAGGCTGAGTCACTATCAGTTACAGGGACAAAGGATGCAACGGGAACTGAGTGAAGGCAGGAGAGACACAGCAAGAAGAAAGAGTACTAGGGAAGAAGAAAACAGGACTTGTGTCAAAAGCATGTGCTCTGAGACCTGGCAGGAGGGACAACCTGGTGCTGCCTTTCAGTCAGGGTGTATCCAGGACCATGGGGCTTCCCACAGCTCCAGGCATGGTGGGATTTAACCAGTCAAACTGAGTCCCTAGCCAGGGGCACCTCCACGGAGCAGCTGCTAAGATCAGTCTGATGGGGCCTGCAATGCACTCAGGGTTCTGATGCACACACACCTCCCTGCCTGCACCAGTGCTCTGTGCCAGCACCTCAGTGTCAGGATTTTGCCATCTTGAAAATCTGCAGTAAAAATATTTGTCCAGAGTAGAAAGCTAAGCTATAAAATGATCGATCACCATCCATAGTTTGGAACAAAAGTATGGTGCATCCAGCAATTATGGTAGAACCAACTCACTTCAGGTAGCTGGCAAGAGTGATGCTCTCCTTAAAGTAGGATAATATTCTCACAATTGTATCTACAATGTCCATGAGTAGATATTTACCATAGTGGAGTAGAAAGAGAGAGGACTTTATCCCAGAGTGACCCTAGAAATTGCCAAAACCATCTGATGTCAAGCAACCTGTACCATGCTTTTGGACGCATGGAATTTGTAAGAAACCTGCACAGCAATGGTCTCTCTTGCAATTTTACACCTGCAGAGCAGCTGCAGTACAGCCACTCAGAGAACACTCTGCAGAATTCCTATTTGTACAATTTCCCCAGGCACAAATGAATCCAGAGCTCAGTCAGACCAAGCACACAGAAAGGCACACAAGGCCAAGTTAATCTGCACTGCAGCTCTGATTAACCCAGTACATCTTAGCAAACTTTCAATGTCACCTTATAATCCTAACAGCAACAAAAAAGGCTGAAATCTCTTTTGCTTTAGCTGAACAGCAGCATCAGGTCCCATACTGCTCTGTCAGGTCAGAAGCTGTGAGCTTCCAGCCCCTGAGAAACAACCTCGTAGGCTGTAAGCTCCTGGCCCTGCTCACCTTCATGGTAGTGGTCCTCAACAGTGATGATTCTGCCCTTGGTTGCTCTTGCGTTTTCAAGTATTGTCTTCTTATCCAGGGGCTTTATGGTGAAGGGATCAATCACACGGATGAAGATTTTTTCTGTAGAAGTAGATTGAAATGATTTGCAACATGACTTTGGAGGATGCAAGGCAATGCCAGTGGTGATCTTCTACACCATTATGAAAACTGACTACACAAACTCCCAGGTACCTGTTCCTATGGCCTGTCTACCACAGAACCCAACCAACCTGAATTTTTGTATGTATTCTTTCTCTATGCACCTTGTGAAATAGTAATATCCATTCATTCACAGACTAGGCGGAAAAGCCTTGAATAAATGACTCAAGGTCATTAGGAGTGCCCATCTGTAAAACAGTCACCTAACTGGCCTTCCCCCAGGTAGGAGTACAATCCAGTCACCAGGAAATCCTCCTTATTCAGACTGTCAGTTGCAATTTTTTTCCCAGACCTTTACCTTTATTGTCAAGCCAAGCACAATTGCCTGCAAATTCTCTGGTCTGTAGGCACTCTGAGTCCTTTCTTCACTGCAGCCTGCACCTCTCAGGTGTGCCTGTCTGAACTGCCCCAGCCCTGACTGGGGCAGCCTTGAGGCTGGCATCAGACCCAGAATCTGTCCTGTCCTCATCAGAGGCCCAGATGGCTTGTTAAAGCTGCACACAAATGGCAATTGTTCATACAGAATAGCAATTACACAAGGTTTTGTCTGATCCTGCCTGGGACAACTCCAATACATGAAGAGGACCTATTGTCACAGCTTTGTGACTGAAGCCTCTTTAGTGACCAATACATTTTGGGTATTAGACATTGCCTCTCCACCAAAGGATTATTCCTCCATAGGTGGTTACTCACACTTCAAGACCAGCAGAGCATCGTAAAGCATGGTAAATGCAGAAACACAACACTGGTTCTGAAAATACAACTTTCAAAATGTCCTAAGCCTGGTGACTCAAGGTCATGGCAAAATATCAGTCCACCCAGATACTGCACACAAAGCTCCCCATAAGCCATGGGCAGCATTAACTGTATTATCTGTTGCTGTTTGTAATCTCTTCCTGGGCGCAGGCCCTGACTCACAGATGGGGTTTTGACGGTTTCTTTCTCTTCTTATTTCACTGAAAGATTATCATTGCTGTGAGATGTCAGTGCACTTAAGCAGTACCACAGAATTCTACCCCCTCCCACGCTAGTTAAGAGCTGATCCATTCATTCAGAGAAGCCCAGGGTAGCAGTGAGTCTGACCCAGGGCAGGCACTGGGTGCCAGCAGCGCCGTGTCCGGGCACACATGTGCCAGGCTGTGTTTGTCACCTGGCCCCAGCCTGTCTGCAGGGCATGGTGCTGCACCCAGGTCATGTGCCACTCCTGCTTCTCACACACAGTCTCCAAGCCTCTGCCCACAGGGCACTATCACACAGATTAGCAATTCTAAGGAGACCTTGATCTGATCAGTTCAATTTTCATGGCTGCTAATGCTGCTAAGCCAACTAAAACCTACTCCATTAGGCAAGACTGGCAGCTGTTATATTGCACTGTATCAGCTAACAGGTGACTGACTGGCAGTCTGACTTACCAGTACAAAGGGTGAGCAGTTAGGCTGACTAGTATTGGTTTTTTGCTGTGTTAAATGATAACAAAGGAAAAAAGCCCCACCTTTCCTCAGCTGCTCTGCTGCAGCCAGAGCCTCATGCAGAGTGACTCCTGCTCCAATCACAGTTACTTGGTCATCCTTACTCTTCAAAATTACCTGCAAGGAAACATGTCCATGTATTTTTAACAACAAACCTTACTAGATTTTTTTACATTTATAGATTTTATTAGAGAGATCAAATCTTTGGCACTGCAATGCTTTAGAGGGAAAAGGGTTTTTACAAGAGGAACATTGCATATTTTCTCCAATTCTGTTTATTTGTGCAGTATTTACCTTTGCCTGTCCAATATGGAAGTCTTCATTGTTGTTGTAAATGACAGGATTTTCAGGCCGACTAGTTCTGATGAAGCAAATGCCCTGTTCCCAAAGGAAACATGTTACATGTCACAAAAACAGAAAGGGGTTGACATTCTGGTTTGTGAACCTTCTGAAAAAAATACAGCAAAATGACTTTTTCTATTTACCTGGTGTTCACCCTTCTGTGTTACCTCTGGTTCTAATGAGGGAACTCCCCCTGCCCCATCAGTTCCCATTAGTCCATGTTCAGTAGCTTCAAACATTACAAAATACTTTCCTCCTCTTAGGCACACTGACAACTTACAGATTCCTTTATGATTCCAAGATCTTTATTTCTCTTTGGTTCCATTGTGGAAATGGGAGAATCCTACTCGAGTTAATGGGAATCTGAGATCCCTGCCATACATATGCAAATTTTCATCTATCAATTTGAAAGCAAAAGAAGAAATGCTGGGCTGAAAGCCAGGAAGAATGCTCTCCATCAGTTAATGTTCAGATGCCCTTCCAGAAGAAGTAACAAACCTGTAGTTTAATCTCTCCCTCACACTCCTTTCCCCACCCCCATCTTTTTTCCACAAAACACTCATCACATTTGTTACACACCAAATCTCCACACTCTTCACTGAGAGCTACTAGCAAGATTGAAATTTTTCAGATTATTTGCTCTATTCTCAACGAAAAATCCTATGGCAGCCAAAGGAAATACCAACCAAGGAGATGACCCAACCAATGACATTTGACTATTGCTATTTCAGACTAGCTGAAGGTAAGAGAGATCAGAAACTCTCTCATAGTCATGAGGGAAATCGTAGCTGTCATAGAATCATAGAATCAGCCGGGTTGGAAGAGACCTTAAAGATCATCGAGTCCAACCCTACTGTCATTACTAGACCATGGCACTAAGTGCCACATCCAGTCCCATCCTGAAAACCTCCAGGGAATGGTGAATCCACCACCTCCCTGGGCAGCCCATTCCAATGCCTGGCTACTCTCTCTGTAAAAAAATCTCTTCCTAATATCCAACCTAAACCTCCCCTGGCAGAGCTTGAGTTTGTGCCCTCTTGTCCTACTGCTGGTTGCCTGGGAGAAGAGACCAACCCCCACCTGACTACAACCTCCTTTCAGGGAGTTGTAGAGGGTGATAAGGTCTCCCCTGAGCCTCCTCTTCTCCAGGCTAAACAACCCCAGCTCCCTCAGCCTCTCCTCATGGGACTTATGCTCGAGTCCCTTCACCAGCCTCGTTGCACCAACCTCGTCAGCCAGAGTTCGATTTAGCCACAGTCCATCAGAGGAGCAGAGAAGGCCTGTGAGACTGGCAGCTTGTGTGAGCACCAGCCCTCAGTGTCTCCCAGAGCTGTAGGCTGTCCCAGACTAACACAGTACCAGACTCATGAGCTTTCATGTACAGGCACTTGATGACCAAAATCCTGAAGATAAATTTATATTTCCATATCCAGCTTCAAATCTGACCCCAGAGACATCACACTAGGAGTGCACTTTTATGTTTGCTAAAGACCTAACTGAGTTACTCTGAGTCAATATAGATTCAAACTGCAATTGCTGTTTAATGGTTTACATCTCAAATCTGGCCCACAGCATTCCAGACTGTCCATTCTGCACTAGCCTGGACAGAATGTCTGCAACCTTTCCTTGCAAAGAAAACATCCCACTGCCATGCTGGAGCCTTTGAAAGAATTTATGTGGGCAGAGACATGCAAGAAACACGCCAGAAGCAACAAGAGTAGTACAAAAGGCAGAATTATTCTCTGGCTCAGAACTACAGTGATGCAAACCTTGGTGTTGGCAGCTATTTCCACTGCTCTCTCCGTGGCTACAGCGTCGCTGGGGTAAAACACAGTGGCATTGGGAATAGCCCGGAACATGCACAGATCCTCCAGTCCCATCTGGGATGGCCCATCCTCACCTACAAGAATTAAACCAGGGTTACCAAGGAGCAAGTGCACGTTTTTGACAATCACTCAATAGAGCAGCGAGGTTCAATGTAAACCAGGCAAGAAGGAGAAAAGTATAAAATCAGGCACACACACGACATGCAAGTCTACCTGCTTGAGAAAAGAATCATCTTCTCCTTAAACTTGGAACCATCTAAACAGTAAATAAGGATAGAAAGAGACTAAAAAGAAAGAGAATTGGGATTAAAAAGAAAAAATAGGAAATAAAGTATAACAATAGAACAACACAAAAGGAATACAGCCAAATAGAAAGGGTATAGATACAGAGAGAACGTCACAAGAATCTGAGCATCTTCAGATTTACAAGTACTGAGGCTGCACAAGCAAAATTTATACTTGTCAATAGTGTTCCTCCAGATTTAAGCTGCTGGAAATGTGAAAGGAGAACTGCATGTGTTCCATCAGAAATGGAGAGTGCAATTGGTACTACTCTCAAATTCTTAGGCTCATTTCAAGATTAAATGAAGGGTATGTGTGTATTTTTCAGTACTATAGAAAGGTCTTTTAAGGAGCAATAGGACATCTGTGTTGTTAATTTAGCAACTCAAGCGCCTCATAGCATAAACTGCAGATCTATGAAGAAGAACTGTTAGCCAGGACACGTGCTGGATGCCATGACTTTCCATAGTTAAAGAAACAACCACCACAACACCCCCCACCCCCAGTGACCTTATGTAACGGTGCTTTGGGAATGGCACTGCTCCAAACCAACCATGCAAAGAGCTCTGAATCCAGTCATGTCACAGCCTGCAGCGCAGCAGCAGGGCAATCAGCCTTCCCACATGCACCCTCTACCTGTTAGTCAAGAAGGACGAGTTCACGAGGAAGGAGGAGAGTATTTTCATAAGAGCAGCACAAAACTCTGAAGAACTTTAAACATGTTAAAGAAATCAATCATTGAACTCTGACACTGTGCGTTGCTAATAAAGTAAGTGCCAACCAGGAAGAGAGTGAGTCTCAGCTTCCCATCATGACATGAAAAACACCTCTCAGCATCAGTTTCCAAATCTGTGTGCACTCTGAGTGAGTGGGTGGGACCCCAGTGTCCATTTTCCTTTGCTAAGATGCACCCACACAATGCAGACATAGAAGTGACATTATGAGGAATAAAATTAATAAGTACCTGAATCTGAATTGTACCCGAGGTTAGAGTTACTGCTGCTAACTATGAGGGTTACTCATGCTTGCCCTGCCCTTGCCCCTGTGGTGCCAATACCACCAGTGTCCACAGCTCATACCAGAAATTTACAGACCAGCACTAAGTTGAGTTTGGCCCCAAGTCTTTATGAAAATCCCAATTTATGTGACTTTAGAGTACCACAGACAGTGTAATTTTTAATTACATCTGCAAACACTTACATTTATAGCTTCACAAAAAAATGTGAGTGCTTAATATGGACAGTAGCAAATGTCCAGGATATAAAACTGTTTGTCTAAACAACTGATATTTCTAATTTTGACACATGTACACTGTGATTTCTTTCCCCACATGTTTGGAAAACACAGATTTGTCCATTATTCTCTTACGACCTTAAAACTTATTTAATGTTTCATTAGATGTTTTGGTCCATCAGCAACTATTATTGGTCTAGGAGTGAACTTAGTACAAGTTCAGAAGGTCGTTGTGATAGTCATTTCTTATAAATTTAATGGGTCCAAATTTCAGTGCAGCAGAAGCCCAGGTCTGTCTAGAACTGCATACATGGAACTTCAACTTTCACCACAGATCCTGATTGGATTCTGAATTCCATGCAGGCTCAAAGTTCTAATAGGAAGCACACTTAATTCATACCCTTCCATTTAAAATTGAATTTTCTAACTGCTGAAGGATTTCTCTGAATAACTTTATAACTCTTTTAATTATGTTGCAAAACTTATATAAACTTTATATAACTCTTTGCATGACTTTACATAAGTTGCAAAACTTTGCATCAAAATTCTTTCCTGAAAATCAGAATAGAGGCCTGAATGAGATTTGTAACTCAAACAACTTTATAAATCTAAGTCTGCACTCCACAGTCACAGCTCCCAGCAGAACATTTCAAGTGCTGAAAATTGAAACGTGGCATTGTAGTCCTAGGAGACAATTCAGGTAAGCAAAATGAGTTTTATCTTCTTAAATAAGCAAAGACCAAAGCTAATGGACTTTTGCACACAGTTTGCTGCTTGCTGCAAACCTTAAACTGGATTGAACTGGACTACGATGAGATGGGAGAGCTGATTTTAACGAGAAAAGAGGCTTGTTAAAAGAATCCCTCCCTTAAGGGGATAACTTGGACAAGTTAAGCTTGTGGTTCTGGGTAAGACTACACACACTTATGAAGCAACTTTAAATCTTTACCAGTATTACAGGGCAAATTAACTATTTTATTTTAAATAAAAAACACCCCAACCCCCCTCCAAACCACACCTCCAGCCAAACCACCTAAATCAACTGAAAAACTGATGTACGCAGAGTCTTAATTTACTACCTATGTCAGCTAACACTCTCTTTCGTTCTCCCTATAAATACCTATTAGTTTTTCAAGCATAAATGTCTACTTGCATTTTTCTCCTTGGTATGCAAGTCTGTTCCTGTTTTCATGGCTGATGTCTATGCATTTCAGTTAAAAAAACTTCCTCCCTCAAACCAAAGTCAAACCCCAATATGATCTGACATGTTGCAAGATGATGATGGGAAGCCAAGACCAGAGAAGGTTCTGCTAGTGAGGGCCCTCAGCCTGCTGCTCTGAGACGTGCTGGCTGTGATGCCTCTATCCCCACTGGCAATCCAATCCCTCTTCCCACACCTCTCTGGATGGACAGCAGGACAGGGACTGGGGAAGCAAAGTCCCTCCTGCTGTAAGAGATATCCTGGGTTCAGCTGGGATTGAGCTCATTTTTTTCTTAGTAGCTGTGTTTGGATTTAGGATAAGAATACTGCTGGTAACAGATGTTTTGGTTGCTGCTGTGTGATGTTTACCCTAAATCAAGGACTTCAGTGTCCTCATGCTCAGTTGGTGAGCAGATGGACAAGAAGCTGGGAGGGAGCATGGCCCAGACAGTCAATACAAACTGGCCACAGGGATATTCCACACCACTGTATGCCACACTCAGCACATAAACTGGGGGGAGTTGGCTGGAAAGGGATGACCACAGCTCAGGGACAGGTTGGGCATTGGTCAGTGGGTGGTGAACAATTGTATTGTGCTTGTTTTTCTTGGGATTTATTGCTTTAATTACAAGTAGCAGTGGTAAATTTTACTTTGTTTCAATTATTTAACTGTTCTTAAATCAAGCCTAGAGTTTTTTTCGAATTCTTCTGCCCATCCCACTGCAGGGGCAGGGAGGGTGAGAGCAGCTGTGTGGTACTTGGTTGCCAGTTGGGATTAAGCCACAATAGATCAGGTTTGTCACCACCTGAGGAACCTCAACATATGTAAGTCTATGGGAGCAGATGAGATGCATCCCAGAGTCCTAAGGGAACTGACCAATGTAGTTGCCAAACCACTCTCCCTGATATTTGAAAAGTCATGGCAGTCAGGTAAAGTCTCTGGTGACTGGAAAAAGGGAACACTTCACCCAGTATTATAAAGGGGAAAAGAGAGGACCCTGGGAACTGCCAACTACCACTCTGTGCCTGGGAAAATCCTGGAACTAGATACTCCTGGAAGTTGTGCTAAGGCACACCGAGGACAGGGAGGTGATTCAAGACAACCAGCAAGGCTTCACCCAGAGCCAGTCCTGCCTGACTTGGAGCAACCTGGTCTACTGGAAGGTTGCCTGCCAGCACATTGGCAAGGGGTTGAAACTAGATAGTCTTTAAGGTCCGTTCCAACCCAAAACATTCTGTGATTCAGTTTCCTGAGTTACACAACAGCTTCACAGGTCCTGCTTCACTAGCACTTGGAGGCTTTGGGGTTTTTTTTAATCAATACATTAATGGTTTCAGTAGTAAAAAATACTGAGATAAGCTGAAACAGCTATTTCAAATCTGTGATCTCCAAAGTGGTTTTGAGGTTGATGGACAAGAGCCTCTGTGCAAGAAGAGTACCATTAGTTTCTCAATTTAGAGACTGGGAAACAAAGCACATGACTCTTCTCATCACAGAAGACATCAACTGCAAAGAAGGAGCTAAACTCCTCAGCTTCAGGCCAACCCCTTCACATCATTCTATACAACGGAAAGGGAAAGGTCCTATTTTCATCAGGCCAAAGAGAAAAAACTAAACAGATGACAGGTTGAAATCTCTCTCATTCTTTCCGAATACATTAATGTGTCTCACAAAGTGAATTTGCAAATGTGACTTCCTCCCATCAATGCTGCCACTGTTGCACTATCCCAGCTACAGCACTGACTGTCTCCACAGAGCATGGTCAGTCTGAGTGCAGACACACCCCAGAGTGGACTGGCCCTGCTGACAAACAAGCCTCAGCTGCCCTTACCGATGGACACGCCGCAGTGCGACCCACAGAGGTTGATGTTGCTCTCGGAGATCGCAGCCATGCGGATCTGGTCGAACGCTCGTGTGAAGAAGGTGGCAAAGGTGCTGGCAAAAGCAATGGTTCTGTCCCGAGTGGCACAGCCAACTGCAATGCTCACCTGAAAGAGGGAGATTGTACACAAACAGTGAATTCCTCACTTATCAATTGTTTCCAAGGCATTGTCTGTGGGACTTCGTGTCCTAAACTTTAGCAAGAAGCTCTCAATGAAGATTAAAAATCTCTGTCCAGTCCTGCTCCTAATTGTTGGCTTTTCCCAAAAGAAAAGGAGGCAACTCACTCTCCCAAGATCCATCCCCCTCCATCTCCTCTGTTCCTTGTTTCAACTGCTGGCTGCTATTGCTGATCCTTACTGGCAGCTTCTTTTCTTTATCTGTTGCAAGCAGACATTCACAGTTTTAAGACTTACCCCCTCTTTCTTTTCCTGGATCAAAGGCTTACACTTTCAGTCCAAAGGACATGGCTTTACTATCTTCAGCAGACAAAAATCATCATTACTAAGTGGGAATGGATTTACCTGTGTTGTTTGGACAGGTATTTCCTAAAAGGGCCTTCTTCAGCAAGATGCAAATCAAAACAAGGTTCTTAAATTGTTTCTTGCTACAATTACCTGATACATTTATTTGTGAAGTAAATACCAGAACCACACTCTAGGGAAGCTCACGCTGAAGGCTAATACTATTATCTCCTAAAAGCAAGAGAGCAGTTACCATGTTCTGCTCAGCAATGTAGCACTCGATGTAGCGACTGGGATGTTCCTTCTTGAAGAGCTCGGAGAAGGTGGAGTTCTTTGTGTCACCATCCAAGGCAATCACTCGGTCATTGGCGTGGCCCAGCTTGGCAAGTGCAACACCATAAGCTTTGCGTGTAGCCCACTGGAACAGAAAAACACAGCAGGACTTTTGCAACTTTATGTTTATACAGCCTTTGTTTCTTCTCATTTTCTTGTCTTCCCATAAGTGCATGCACATACCATTAAAACAAAACACAATCAAAGACATTCCACACGATAGCAGTATCAAAGATACACATGAGAACAGTGACACACAGAGTAAACAAAAAGAGAAAAATAGAACACTACACTGAAGCATTAGGACCTACATCCATGCTGGAATCAGCAACTCCCTATGGATCCAGCAAGGAAATTTTTAAAACCTTGCTTTGCAGACATGGAAATTCCCTGAACCTCCTGGAGTTTCTCTAATTGTAAATACACAAAGTAGTTTACATAATTGGTAATGATCACAAAATGAAGAAGAGTGATTTGAGTCTTCACATTTTAATATACCCTTTCAATTCCCAGAGAACTGATTGTCTGTGTCACACCACAGAGTAGGTGTTCACCTCCTGAGAAGATGTGTAGTCGAAATTGTGGCAAGGGGTAGCACAAAACCTCCTGCCATCCCTTTAACCACTTTGAAATATCTGACAAACAGTGAAAAAGAAAGGGAGTACCTTTTCTCCCACTTTGTAAGTTGGTGGAGATGGCATCTTAATGCTCCTAATATTTATTATAGGTGCATCTTCTTCTGGCAGGGCTGGAGAAAGCTTCTTCTTACTTTGGATTCTGTCATCTATTTCCTGAATGACTTGTTCAGCCATATTTTTTGGAAGGGGCTTTCCATGCCAGCTTTCCTTATCTTCAACACCTGTGTATTTAAAATTACATTACAAATAAAAATAGAGTAAAAACTATGCAAGTTTTTAGTTGCAGGTTTTACCCAGGTAAAAGAGCAGTGGAGTATGACAGTCTAGTATAGTTGCCCAAGGAAGAAATTCCTCAATTACAATTGTATTCAGTTGCATTGAGACAGACATGTTTTAACACATAAGAGGAATAGTCAAATTACATCTACTCCAAACTTGTGACAAAGTTCCAGCATCTTCTACTGAAATTGTTTTTGAATTGGCACCCAATAGACCTAGTATGTCAGTGTGCCAGGAAGCAATGAGGAAATCAGTGTGAACATTTCTCATGAAATTTCAACAGTTAGGCCTAATTAAACAAACCCAGCTAAGTTTGAAACAACAGCTAACCAAGCTGACTAACTCCAACATGACCTGACGTTTTACAGCCTTATTTTAATAGCTTCTGATGACTCTTATCTCTGTGCACCCAGCACTAACAGCAAAATCACCTCTTGAGCTGATATGCAGTTTTCCTCTGAGTAAGTCACTGTGAATAATGAACTTTGCTTGCTTAGTCAATGAAAAGGAATGAAGATATTCCCTCCTGTTATTAATATTTATCTGGTCAGAAAGGCAAACTCACAGAGTGCTGCTAAAAGCTGTAACTGAACAGAAACATGGCAACCCCTGACACACTGAACATACATTTACTCCATTCCCTGGATACAACACTCCATAGCTAGCACACGTCTCACTTCCAAGAACCAAGCTAATTTTCTCAGCACTAATGTTGCTGAGAGGTATAGAGAGCTTGAAAGACTTTCTGGATGCTGTTGCTCTAATGTGTAGGCACACACCTGTCCCCTGGACAACGACATTAAGTTTCACGCCATGTGAAAATTACTAAAGGATCTTAGAGACTCTAGGAAAAAAAATCAAAGACCTGCTAACCTATGAAATAATTTCTAAGGACTGCTGCACTCTGATCTCAATGAATTACATATCAGCTCATATGAAATAACCTGCAGTATGACCTGATGGCTGATGTACCAGGTCTCATGCAGCTTTGTTGAAACTAACTGCAGCACCCCTCCTCCTTTTCCATGCACTCCCCTGCTGGGAACAGCAGACCCAGTTCCTTGCAACACAGGGAGCTTCTGTGACAAAGTTACTCCCTTCTCAGAGTAATCTCTGCAATCAAGGGCAAGCCAAGAACATGGTCCTCTTTTGCTTTTCCAGAGAAGTCATACGGTCCAATGTTCATCCCTGTTCCAGCTATCTTCCAGACTAAAAAAGACCTTTTGAAGAGTAACAATTCCAGTACAACTGCCAGCTGAGGAAATCCTACTCTGCAGCCAGGGATCTGTAACAGCCCAGCCAATGTGGAAGTGCACCTGGCTGGGTAACATGAACTGAGTCACATCTTTGCCTGCTCCCAGTGAAGGGTCGACCTAATGTCCTCCACAAGAAAAGGCAACAAAGTAAAGAAATGCTAGGGTGAAATTCTGAGTTTGCAGACTGCAGGGCAGTATGATCAAGTCAAAAAGCTGACAGGATAACAACCTTTTTCTAACATATGCAATGTTAAACTTCTCTATTTTTTAATGATTGCACCTTAACTGCAGCACTATGTACTTATCATATACACATCTGTATGCAAAGCAATAGATGTTTTACTACCTGATATGCCTTTGCCTTTAAAAGTCTTTGCAATGATGGCTGTTGGCTGATGTTTGGCCTGGCCAAAGGCTTTGCAAAGCTCCTCCACACTGTGTCCATCCACGATGATAGCATGCCAGCTAAGAACACAAACAGATCAACTGTTTCTAAAGGGTTTTAGCATGTGACAGTCTCTGGTAGTCAGCAATAACAATAATGAATACTAACTTCATTCCAGTGCAGTGTCTTTTTAAGAGACCCAAAGTATGCCAGAAACATGAACTAGCAATCTTTTGAGATCATATAAAAGATCATAGTCACTTTTTTATAGGAAAAAAGAGACAGAGAAATCAAAAGCCATAAGGAAAATTCACAGCGCACAGACAACTAAGTTATCCCACATTTTTCTTCAAACATAATGGCAATTTTCAATCACAAGAGCAAATCAAATATCTAGAAATAAGATAAAAACTGAAAATGGAAGCTGATTTAAAATTAAAAAATGCTCCATCTTAATTTGCATGGCTGCTCTTGTATCTGACACTTTTTTATCATGGATTTTGCATCTGCATAGAGATATGAAACTAAATGAAAGCCAATACACAAAGAATTCTCTTACAAGTAATCATTTCTGTGCTGTTTTTTCTGATCTACTTGCTATGACAGTACATGTGATCACACAGGTAAAAAAATCTGTATTTAATGTGATAAAAAGCTTTAAGATCCTCAAATAGAAACCAAATTCATCTGAGTAACCAGTCCTCTTATTCTTCCTCTAAATAAAAATTTCTGCCATTTCTAATATTGCTGCTGTTCCCATGAAGTCGACCAACATCAGGCAATACAAAAGCCCATCTTCCTCGGCGATGGCATCCTTTGGAGCCAAAAGCTCATTTGAACAATTCTGAGAAGCAAATAAAACATACAGTTTCAAATGAGAGATTATATGGAACTTCTTCCACTCACATACCCAAAGGCCTCACAGCGTTTCTGGTAAATCTCAACGTGATGCTGCAGAGGAGCAGGGTCACTTTGTCCAAGACGGTTAACATCAAATATAGCAACAAGATTATCAAGCTTGTAAAAGCCAGCAAAGGCCATTGCCTCCCAAACAGAGCCTTCAGACAACTCTCCATCTCCAAGCAGACAATACACTCGGTAGCTAGGAGAAATTAAAAAATAAATTAAGCTGGATGTGCAGGCAGTGTTCAATCAAAAGCAAAACCTTCTAACAATTTGTAGTGAGAATTCACTGCTTCTTTCTATCCCAAACTCAACTCCCATTGCTCAATGCATTCACCTCAGATAACACTATGTAACCTTGGACAAATGAAATTAAAATACTTTTGGGTTGTTACACACTAGAAAAATAAGATGAGAAATACTGTCCTCCTTTCCAAAACTTTGTCTCATAAAAAACGAGTCTCAAGCCTCCCCTTGCAAGGCTTGACTGAACAGGCCCACTGAGCAGTGTCACTGTGACTCAGCAGGATCAGAACAATGCCCGAACGGTTGCTGTCTGCTTCCTCGTTCCTGCCCTATACTCTCTGGAAGGACAATCAACACTTCAATTTCAGCAAACTCTGAACTGTGGATGAGCTCAGCTGTGGATTAAAGCACCAAATTCAGAGTTCAGGAACAAGATAACCAAACCGGTATGACTTTGTAGACTATTTCTCCAAACACAGAAGCTTTACACTCAGGTAAAACTCAGGCAGCAGGAGTTATTGCCTCAGCTCTGTAGAATTCAACCACTCTGTTTTTCTTTTATTACCACTCTCTTTCTCTGGATGATAAAGCTTTAGAAGTATTTATTACCTTTTTATGATTAAAAAAGAACAGTAAATTAGCCTTCAAATACCTAGTTTTAAAACAAAACAATCAAGATGGCTGTGAGCAATTTTTTTTTTTACGAGACACTGAGCTATAACAGACTTCTGGTCTGAATCCCACCTGCCTTCAGCTAAATCCGAGCTCCTTCGACTTAACTGCTCCCCAGTGCTGCACACAAGACCACCTTTTTCTTGTGTCATGTAAGCACTGGTTAGATTTTTTCCACACGTAGCATCTGCTAAACTCAATTAAAATCAGCAAGTCATCTTTCACAGAGATGATTTCAAGCTACTGAAGGGTAGGACACATTAACTGGGCAGCCTATGCTTGAATGTACTAGAACTGTCACATAAAATATATCAAGTACATCAGGCTATTTTCCTCCTCATACAGATTTGCCTATAGACATCTTCTTTTCTTGTGCACAAAACAAATGGCAGAAGCAGTCATTTTTGTCTCTGTGGAGTTGAGTGCCATTCTGATAACATTTTGGAGCCGTACTTATCATTCAATGATGCTGTTATTGACCATAAAAGTTCCTTGTCTAATGTTCTCCATTATTTGACATCTGACTTTGAACAGACATGTCTCTAGCTTGGGCCTTCCTTCCAAGGGGACACATCCCAGTCTCAAAACGACTATCAGTTACTCTCTGGAAGTAAGAGGCTGCTCCAACAACTTGCTGTCTTCTCCTTTCAGGAACATCACCCTGCAATGCTGTCAGGTTACAAAAGGAACACACATATGCACTAGTTCTTGCTGATCTTTAAACCTTTGTCAGTTTCACTGACAACAGGTTTGTAATTATCAGGCTAGCTATCCATCCCATTAAATCTGAATTTGAAATTAGAGTTGGGAATGGAGAACAGAATAAAGGAGTTTTGTTGTTTCCTGATTGAGACAAGAATATAATTTCTTTTCAAAAATTTCCCCACTGAATGTCTGTAATCATGAAATATGAAGCTAGAGTTACCTGGCTCTGTCAAAGAACTTGCCAGTGTATGCCATTCCACATGCAGCACCAAGACCTTGCCCGAGGGATCCAGTAGCCACATCAGTGAATGCTTGTCTCTGAGAATAAAAAGACAACAATTATCTTACAGTTGAGGAAGAGGGAATAAATTCCAGTGCCAGAAGATGGCTCAACACACATCAAAATGCAGCTTCTCAGCCATAAGAATGTGCAAGTCCCTCTTGATCTCAACCTGAAGCCCTTCTCTCCCTGTAACGCAGGTTCCTTGATGATCAGTGTCACAAGCTGACGAGGCTCTCTGGGACGGAACGATACCTAAGGTCCAGGAATTTCTCAGCTATGCCTTGGATGGCAACAGCTAATAATTTTGGGTAAAAAAGATTCCACTGAAATAACTAGCAGGGAATGGAAATACCAACGAGGTGACCAAACTGGATATAAACTGTTGTAATACCTCAAAGCTGCTTAAAGGACAAGTAAAGCCCAGATGGAACTTTACATAAACTTTTTTTTTAAACAGAAAATATTGGCATGCAGGACTGTAGGAGAACTTTACTACAGCAATAAAGGTCATCTCTACATGCTCATTCAAACACAGACACCAATTCAGTTGTGAAGCCAGAAATATCATCCTTCTTAATGCAGTACAGGAAAGAAATATCTTTTCTGTACTGCAGAGCTGCCAACCAAGAACTGCCATAAAATGCACATGCCTATTGTTTTACAGAAAATGTTTGAGATCCAAGTTTATGAACACTCACTGGAACTGGGTGTCCTTCTAGGACAGAATCAATTTTCCTCAGGTTCAGTAATTCTGCCTCTTGTAGAAACCCAGCCTCTGCCCAAACAGAATACAAAATTGGTGCTGCATGACCCTACGGAGAAACAGAAATTTTAGAAAATGCACAAGTTTCACAACTTCTGAGTATCAAGGCAAAACTCTACAAAGCTGACAAGCCCTGGAATAAGGTTCTTATGTTCACTAAGAAGGCATCAAGTTATAAAACAGTTTTACAGCACAACATTCACACTGATGCTTGTTTCCAAGCTCCCCACACCCTGCTTCAAGCACCCCAGATGGATGAGCAAGTGTTGTCCCATTAGAACTTCTTCAATACATATATACTCAAGGTAAGATGCAGTGAGTGACAATGGGCTGGGTTTTAAGCTTTATACACTCAGACCTTTGTGGGCAAGTCCAACAGGACGACTACAAAGCAGCAGTTATCTTCCTCCCCCAGAGCCATCAGGAGTCAAAAGAGCATGCAGATGTTTGAAGCCATTTAGCAACTGTGGGCTGAAACCCTGATTCATTAGAGAGGTAAAGCAAACATGAAGAAGCAACTCCCAGTGCTTTACCACCTCAGCTTTAGCTGCTTGCTTCTCACCCAATTCCTTATTTCAGAATGGCAAGCAGGCAGCAGTTACTCCAGGCAGTGCAAGCACATACACCATGGGCTACGCAGCACTGTTGTAAGGCACGTGAGGAATTCTGCCTCAAGGATGGACCTGCCCCTCTGCAGTGCTTCATCTGCCACGTTTCACATCACTATGTTTTCTGAAGGTCCCTCACCTGCCCTCATGTCATATGATCGAAATGTTCCTGCAATTTGCAAGGACACAATGTAAAAGGGGAGAGAAACACTAACAGCCCAGATTGGGGCTTAAGCTTTTCTGACCCACAGTGGCTTCAGAAGTAGCACTGACTTTAACACCATGCTGGCACAGAAGGAATGCAAACCACTCACTAACCTACCCTGACTGTTCCATGTCATGGTCCCTGAGAAGCTGTCAGTAATTAGTGCCCACCATGCCGTGGCTCAGGCAGAACAGCAGGGCTGCATTTAACAAGGAGAGCATGAAACCTGACTGCCACTGCCTCGTTAGAAAACTGGTCATGTCAAAATAAAACAGATGTTAATATATCCTGATAGATGGTATAATATCTATCATTTAACATTAGAATAACTCAACATAGTGACATTAATGTGACTTATCGAGACACATTATATAGACACTTTTTAACTGTTTTTAAGTTATGCTACAACTTAATTCAAGCAGTTTTTATTTGTTTTTCTGAAGCTGACAAATTCCAAGCTCAAGTATTTCCAACAGACTTCTGTGCAGATGCAAGAGTAAGTAAGCACAAGTCAAGGAAGACAAGTCAATTTAATCTACAGACATCTCTTTAGTAGCAGAGTGCAACAGGACAGCAAAACAGTTATTTACCTTTGAAAGAACAAACCGGTCGTTGCTGGCGTTCCTGGGGTCTTGCACTTTGTACCTCATGGTATGGAAAAACAGCACAGACATGATCTCTGCCGCACTGCAACATGATGTCGGGTGGCTACAAGTCAAGAAGACCCAAGATTACCACTTCTGGTTATAGTTTGCTCAGGCCATATCTTTAAAAAAATCACTTTACCAGTCCCCTACTCCTTGGCATCACAGTACACAACTTTTAGTGTTTGATAACCCACCCCATCTGCCCCGCCCCAGTGCCAGTTAGCTGTACTTTGAGACAAATGGGCCTCTTATCTAGTTGAAGTGGATGTTAAATCTAGACCCTGCTGACAGCTCTAGGATGTATCTTTTAGAGTTCTCCGTTCTTCTTCATGCCAAGGGCCACCACCCTCATGGGTGACTGTGAGGCACAGGAAGGAGTATGACCCTGGGCCTGAAATCACACTCCACTGATTTATCTGGCAGCAGAAATTCACACCAGTGCAGAGGAAACGAGCTTTCCACAGGACTTGAGCCACTCACTGAGAGAAGGAATTAAGCATGTGCCATCAGGATTAGTTGAGGCCCTGATGCACAGGCAGGGATTGGTAATGCAACATTACCTTTTGCAGGAAGTTCTCAACACTTATAACTGTATAACACAGGAACCATTTCATTTTACCATGTCAGAGCTGATAGAATTAGAAAACTGATTTCTCAGGAGGGCATTCAACAATGCAATTCTTGTGTTTCATCTTCTACTGAAACTGGATATGGAAATTTACTGTCTCCAGTAAACATCCAGATACACACTGTAAAATACTAATTTGCTTAATCTTTGGCTAAGAGAAGAACCAACATTTTCTACATTTGCATCTATGAGCCTGAAATATTGAACTAGTTGGTTTATCAACCATTTATAAGTATCTAGGATAGTCTCTCCCACTGAACTATCTGGGACAACTTTTGGAACAACCTTCAACAGCAGCACAAATTAATACTTCAGCTATAACTTGCCTTAGAAATACACAGGCCAATTTCAGAAGCAACTGTGCCATATAGTTCCAACAAGGGAAATAAAGCTCCTTAAAAAGGGTTATTTTCACTGGCAAATACTGAGTTATTCCAAGACACGGTACATATTTCATTTGAAATGCAATAGAAAGGCATATCACTGTAATTTAAATAATGATCACTAGTTCTTATGCACCTGGAAGGGGTGGCACTACTTGACCACATGAGTGTACCAGCCTTGGCTTCTCACTTGTGATAAAGCTCAAAAGGAGTAAGGAGGCTCTTAAAAAACCTCCACTGAGTGTGGAAAGCAGCATTTTTCAGATTTCACTGGTGTAAACAGGACCATTCTCGACATCAGTCACTGCTACTGAAGTACAATGAACAGTAAGAAGGATGAAAATAATTTGCACTTTCATCTCACTTTCTCTTCTACCAATGTTTATTTTTCATCTTTAATACAATATTCTTAAAATACTTGACCCTGCTTGTAAAACAGGACAAACTTACTATGAAAGTGTCACATTCTGTTTCCCACATGTACATTTACCATGCATGTTAGGATTAGACAACACCTTCACTAGAACTTTTATCAGAGTATTTTCTTCTGATAGCAATAAACCTTCCCTCCCAACAGCCCCAACAGCACCGTAACAAGAGAATCAAAACATGCAAGACACTAGCAAAATACAAATTATGGTTAGTGTCCATCCCTTGGTAAGTATTCACACACAGGGACCCAAAAGAATTAGCTATAAACCATGGTTCAAACATATTAGTAAATATTGATGTATTTGAGTTAATCAATAAGCCTTACATGCTTGTTTAAAGCTTTCATTCCTTTAATTTTATTAACTGTATACTTAACCATACTTCTATGAACTCCTGGTCTTGGTAAAAAAAGTTTTAAACCACCTGAAATGGTAACGTGTGAAAATAAAAGAAAAAGTAGAAAATTTTAATAAATTACCTGAAAACTGGAGAGAAAAAAAAAATCTTGTTACAACTACAGGTTAATTAAACAAATTCTTACTATCAGAAATAGCCACAAAAATCAACTGCTTGTCAGATATCAGAAATCAATGTTCTTTAAATAGAACCACCCTACCTACAATGACTGGTCCAATACGAGCCCATGCTTTTCTAACAAGTTCTGCTGAGCCCAGCCAAGTCTGTCTGGACCACTTGCACAAGGGAAGAAAAACCCCACAGCAAGTCATCCCCACCACTCTCACACCACCTTCACATCTTATTCCTGATGGACAACCAACCCTCATGGAGCTGCTCCCATTTACAACCTCTCTGAAGCCTTAACTGTGAAACAAGTCCTTTACTAGGAAACCAAACTGAAGCACATTAGGACACTGAAATCCTGGATCCACATAAATTAAGAGTAAAATCATTACTCCAGCATAGCTTTATGGAGAGGTTTATTACTCTGCATCAATTGATACTAGCTCTGTCTACATATGTCCACTAAAACAGAATCAACTATCAAAAATCAACTGAAAACCAAGTGAAAAGGATAGTGGTAGAATGTTAAAATGGGACACTGAGTCAAGACACAAAAGCTAAAACAGTGAAGAAAAAAAAAAAAAGATCTGCAACAAGTGATCACACCACAGGTTATGAAACTTAACTGTCCCTTAAGAAACTCTTGCAACTTCCACTTTTGAGAATGTAACCATCAGCTCTAGGAAGCCAAAGAACTGTTTCAAAACTGCAGAAATTTATCATCAGCTACAGAAGAGACTCAACCCCTTTTGATGGAAATGCCTGTGCTACTTATCCAGAAGAAACACCCCTTCCACACCCCAAAGCAAGTCTGTTCAATCTTTACAGCCAACTTAATCAAATTTTGTGCCCACGTAAGTCATTTTAAACACAATTTTTTTTCCAGTTCACTGAATTTTTCCACCACAGTTGCTGAAGTACTCAAAGTGATGTGTTTGAGCAACTTCAGGATCAGACTTATCTTTTAGCTCTTGTTCAGGCAAAGGCTGTGCTTTCTTCAACAAAAGGTAGAACAAGTAAAGACTGCAAGAACTGGTGTGTCAGATCCACCAGAGCACCACTTGTGTTGCAATACATGCCAGTTTACAGAAATTACTTCCTTGAAAGTAGTAGGCAGGTCCTGCTTTGTCTGAAGTGCTTTTATTGCAAGTATTTCCTTCAGTTTTTACAAACTACACCTTGTGGAAAGACAAATTTCCTTAACAAAGTCAAAGCAAGCATGACAATTAATGTTTTAAAATCAACTGCAAGCTTCTATTTAAACTTAACTTGAATTCAAACATCTTTCCAGATTCTCAGTGCATACCAGCAAAGTGTACTGTGTTTGGAAAATATTCATAATGTACATCTCTTTTGGAATTGTATGTGCCTTGTCTAACTCCACAAGAGACTGAATGTCTTTTAGGCACATTACTACACCATCATCTTGGCAACCCAATCTTATTAATTAAGAAAATATATGACTTGTCAACAGGCTCTTCCCTCCAGAGCACATCTTTCATAATCTGCTTGTTATCAGGTTGTGTAATAATTTCAGACTACACAACTCCAGTGGCAGAATAAACCAGAGGGATTAATGAAATGCCTTTGTGCAAGAAGGAATCAGCATCATAGCACACATGAACCAGGAATAAAAAGCTTGAGTAAAACTACTTTCACTGTGTCTCCATCAGCATGGTGAAGATGATTTTGCAGCTGAATTTCATGGACTGTGGAAGAGAAGCAAAGGCTGCAGCACCATCCTTATTCTTTAACAGCACATCAGACAAACCAGAGACATAGTTTCATCTGATGATAAGACACAAATACCACACATCCCTGTGGCCTGCTTAAAATACACACCAGAAGCTCAACACTGAAGCACAAGCCCCAATAAGTAGACTGAGCACAATTTTCCTTACCTACAGTTTCACAGAGGCTTGTGTAACACTGCAGCTTTGAAACAAACCCAGAATTAAAAGAGCAATTGTTGGGTTCTCTCTCCAGACTGGGCCCAACAAGCTGTGGATTCATAAAAAGCCACTCCTATGGCCTGCTGAGAGCTTCCCGCGCCCCAACACCCATTCCACAGGAAGAACCAGAGCAGCACTTTCATTTGCTGCCTGCAAACGGAAGAGTAAAGTTCAGTTTCTGTGTGCTTCGGGAGCCATGTGAGGCAGCCCATGCCAGGCTCAGGGTGGAGACCTGAGGCAATTCAAAGCAGCTTTGTAACGTTTTACACACCACCCTCTCCACGCAAACCTCAGCATCCAAGGACTCCTCCAGATTGTTTTTTTAAAGCAGTGCAGTCAGTTTCAAAGAGGGACAAAGGAGGAAATTGCACCAAGATGTGATATACATGAAAAAGAAAACGGCCAGACTTTATATGGAAGCACTCAAATACATTATTCAAGCAGGAAAAAGATGGCTTTAATTTTACATGAGTAAAAAAGCGGATTGTTCGCAGAGATCTTTTTTTCCCATAGGTAAAGCACGATCAAAGGAAGGATAACCCTGGAATCTGCACACATCAGAGCCCACACTAAATCCCGTCCAGAGGCTGAATAAACTGCCCATTGGAGACCGCGGGCATTGCACAGATAATCCCACTTGGGCTCACTTGAAATTCTGTGCAGAATTAGTTCCAACTGACGGGCACGAAATGAAAAAGAAGCCGCTTGCGCCTCGGGCACAAATTCTTTGGTTTTCCAGTCCTGCACCAACTTAGCATTCCGAGCTCTCCGCAGCCACCACACGGC
>NW_008688931.1:8138-24969 GCF_000695815.1 Acanthisitta chloris | reverse complement strand
GCCTGCTTCACCATGGACTTCACCATGTATTTCAATTCTTTTGAAATACATGTCACTGAAGAACACCACCCCAAAACAATAGCTGTTTAAAGCCTTTACTGAGTTTTACTTGTAGGCAGTTGCTTTTATTTTTCTTTGTAAGAAAAATGACACCTTATTTAGTGTGATAGGGAAATACTTTGCTCTGCACTGGGTTGATATGTAAAAGACAGCACTTGTTGGAAATGGATTTTCATCTGTTGGTAGATTTAAGTCATTTGTCTTAACTGTTACAGCATCCTAGTTCATTAATATAATCTTGTATCCATAGGAGTTTAAGAGGTGCAGTATGCACTTGGGGAAGAACAGATAGATGTAGATCTGAGATTGTATTAATAGTTGCTATTATAGGCAATTTCAGTTAGCTTTAAACAGAGAAGTCACATCATCAGAGCATTACATATTTAAGAAATAGAAGCTGTACAGTCCTATAACAAGGTAGAACATAGAAGCTCATGTCAGCTACATTTGAAGTACATGGCAGAACCATTACTTGGTGCCTCAGGTGGTGGTAAGCAATAAGTCTGAGGGTGACCAAATTTACCCACACTGATTGCTTAGTGCTCTGAAAAAACAGTGACCGGAAAAACTCTGTATGCTGGTTAATGTGAAAAATCTCTCATAAAAAGAAGAAAAGTGGGCAACATTGATGATCTTTTATGTATTTAAATATAAATTAATATCTTGCTTGTAGTTTTCTTTCCAGTACCTGAACTGTTTCATGACAGGACCAGTTTAAAAGTAATTTAGACTTCTTGGTTTAAATGGTGGTGATTTATTTTGTGTCTGTTCAGTTGCCTTCCAGCCAAAGATTTTCTATGCTGAAGTACAATTTCACATTTGTGTGTGTGTGCATACAATATTTATGGTGTTTTGTTTCAAATCGGGCTTGAAATGTTGTTGTGATTTGCTCAGAAGGAGCTCTAAAAAAATATTTGGAGGCATCTGCAGGTGAGAAAATAATTTATCTGTCTGTCCAGGCAGGTGTCATTTGGAAGCAGGCAGCAGATTAATTGTCATTGGTATGGCCTTCAGCAGCTGACAGTTTGAAACACACTTGATGGGCAGCTCTTTTCCTATCATAGTCAGCATTTTTATATTCAGGAGCAGAATTTAAAATTATGACTTTAACTGTGTAGGTGATGTATTGTAAATCTTTTTCTAACCACTTAGGGTATTCTGTCCAAGTGTATCTTTTGCTCTCCTCTAAAATAATTCTTCATCGTTGCCCAGAAAACCAAACCAACCAACCTCAAAGTAGGTTCGTTGTCATTGATGCAGTAGTATAACAATACACGTGCTTGTGTTTCATATGTTCCTTGGTTTGTCAGCTTACCTAAAAGTCACCTGAGAGTGTTCGTGTGCAAAGCAATGCCAAAATCAGGTTTTAGTACACTAAATTTAGACTGCATTATAGGTAGCCCAGCCTACAAAAAATGCTTGTTGAATAATAAACTCTGGTTGTCTTCAGCCTTTTTCTGAATTTGTCCCTGTAACAACAGCCTGCAACCTAAATCTCAAAGAAGAAAGGGATTTCAGACTGGAGGTGAATTGTGTGTTCCTGAGCATAGAGACTTTAGAGCAAATGAGTGAAAATAAGGACGGCTAGGAATAATCTTTTTTGTGGTATTGGTCATCTGAGCAATACTCAGCTGTCTAAATTTAGACCACAAATCTGATGCCAGAACTCAGAGCCAGGAATCCCTGAAGAGCCTAAAGGGGGACCCCAGCAGGACAGCTGGAGCTCCAAAGTTCCCCTGGCCATGTTCAGATCCTGAACTCCAGACCTTCCATTATTTATCTGTGGTTGCACAGTGTTCTTAAAACCAACACTTGTGGTGAGGTCCCTCCTAACCTCAGATGCTCATTTTTGAACTGCCAAAGGGCTTAAGTGAAGTGTGAGGCAGAGCTGTTCAAGGTATGTGTTAATGCCTGTGTACAGCTTTTTGGTGAAATTTTAAAAACAAGCTAAGACAACAGAATTACATCTGGTATGGAGATGTTTAATTTGCCATTGTGTTGATGCCAGTTTTCAGTTTTCAATTGTGCACAAATGGCAGAACTTCTCTCTTCTGTTTTTTTTTCTCCTAATGCAACCAATTTACGTCTAAGTGTAGTTTCTACCATATGCTTGTTTCAATCATATTTGCAGTTAAAAAAAAATATTTCCAAAACATAAGAGTTCAGGGAAAATACACTGTTAACCATGAATCTGTGTAGATACTAATTTTTGAGGCTGATGTTAGCAAAAGGAAAAAGATTGATCTACATTGGTTGAAGCTAAGTGGTGGAGTTTGCTTCAAAGAAGGAAAGCTGCAGGACTTGTTCTCATCAGCTTTGTCAAAGAGCATGTATTGTGAATAAGGCTGACACATCCACATGTGCTTAGAAGGTGCTATGGTACCATAATACAAGGTACTCAGTGCAAATTTTGAAAGGGGAAATATACCCTGAAGTGATTGAGGTTAAAAGGCTGTCGTCATGAGAAAAATTTTTGTCTTAGACATGTTTGAATTTTTGTTGTGTGTAAACTGCAGATGCGATGCTGCAAAATGAGGATAGCTATACTTTTAACCAAGTTTTTAAGTTTAAAATACAAAGTGCTACTCTGGCACAAAATAGTTCTTGTGAAAAAAAGTGTTTCTATGATCACCTTGGTATGCAGGAAGGGGTTTTTCTTGTGTCTCATCATTCAGGGAAAGATGGATTTTGTGTTTGAGCTTACACTGGTTGTTTTAAATGTTCAGCACAAATGCAAGTGTGTGAGTAGAATAACATGGAAACACAGCATGACAAGGAGAGCAATAAGGAAAAAAGCAATGGTCCTTTTCCTGACAGAAGAAAAGGGATGACAGAATCTCTTAGGAAAATGTGTGTGATGTCTCTAGCACATCTGTAATAAATAGTGTCAATGATGGTTTTTCATTACATTTTGTTCATGTCTAAGGAAGATGGTGATGGACAAATTCAAGATATGTATGTGTAACAGACATGGTGCAGCTTCTGAGGCTGGGCAGTGAGATTCGGGGAGGTTTCTCTCTTCCAGAGTGCACGTGAGCATGCTTCTTTTGAGAGCCCTGTGTGTGTGTTCAGTGGAGAAGAGACTGGAAAAAGAGGGGAGCCTATGAGAGAGGCATAGGCTGGAACACACTGAGTGGCAGTGAATGTGTTCTCATGGCAGGGAGCAACCTGAGCCACAGTGGTGGTGAGGTGAGATGAAGGAGATTGGTTAGCTCAGGGAGCTGCTGAGACTTGCTGTCTCCTGAAAGAGAATAAGGGACTCTCCCTGCAAGGGCAAGAGTCCTGCTTCTTCTCAAGTGTTTTATCCAATCTTCCTGTTTTCTGTGTATTTTCTCCTATTAGAAAGCACATTTTGGTTCAATTTATTTTTGTCTAATAAGAGGTTGGTTTCATGTTTCTGTGGTGTATGCATGTAAAACAGTAAAGGCCAGAGGGACTGTTTTGTACAATTCTAGCTAAAGACTGCAACTGACTTGTTTCACAGGGATGTTATGATTTGTGATATTTCTGTGCAAGAAATTGTTAGATGTCCATAAATACATTTTAGAAAATTAAGAAATTAGACTCCGGTTTTCTCTTCAAGGAGTAAATGATCTGTAGGACCCTAAAATTTACAACATACTGGGAGAAAACAGACAATAGCAAAAAAGCTCATGGTTTTTTGTGCAAAATCCTGAACTCCATATGGGCACCAGAAATTTCATAGCCTTATTGCATTAAGCAAAAACTTGCTGGAATAAAAAGACAGCAAATAGCTGCAAGGCCATATTCCCAAATTGGAAAATAATATTCTGTGTAATCCTGCTGCTCCGGCAGACTTTGGTTTCAAAGTCTAGACAGCTGTAAATTGAGAATTAGTGTAATTTTGCTTCAGTTTCTCTGGAAAACAGTGGCAGAAAGCAATTGAAAGGAGATCTTCAGAATTAAGGATGGGGAATGTGGCAAAACCAGCATCTTGCAACAGTCAATACAGAGAGCAGACAGAAGTGCTGAAGTATGGTCCCATTCAAATGCTGGGGCTGCTGGGAGGCACTGGAACAAATGGGGGTCCTGCCTCCAGCAGTCACAGTGATGGGAACATTCACTTTCTCTCAGCCAGAGGAATGAGAAAGAAATGAGGAGTTGTTATAGAAGACACCTCAGTAAAAAAGGAGAAATCTAATTTCAGATTGTTGTTTTTGGGAGGAGTGAGCTTGATATAAGTGATTTTGTTTGTTTATTTGTTTGGTTTTGGTATGGGGTCATCCCCCTCCCTTCCTATCTGGGGCCTCTTCAGTTGGCTGTGGGGAAATTTTTGTACCCTCTTTGAGTTACCCTTTATTTCTCACTGTGGAAAAAGGAGGACAGAAATGAGAAAAGGGGATGGGATGGTGACCTCAAAGTGCGAAGAAATGTATGTTTTACTTTGAATTTGGAATATGGCTCATTGACTTGTAAGTTTAACAGATAAAAGTACCAGTGCAAAGGTTTTCAGGTAGTTTAGCAGGAGCAGTTCTCTGTACTGTTTGTGTTCATGTCAAAAGGAGCTGCAGATGACATTATGTTGAATCACACAAAATGTCTCAGCATCTGTTTTCAAACTGTTGTATTGAAAAGAGGCAAAAAATTGGATACAGGTCACCAGAAACACTTTGGGCATACACAGAAAAATGTATTTTAAGGAGTAAGTATTTATGTTAAAGAAGGGAGTAACTTAAAAATCCAGTGCTTTTTTGCTTTAGCTTTTATACACCACCTTATTAAATGTGCTCAGAGGGAAAACAAGTTTCTCTTCAGCTTCATGTAAGGAACAGGAGTATTTGATTGGAGAGATTTTATTTTAACCTACTGACACCTTTGGAAAATCACACAGAATGGATAAATTTGGCAATCAATCCTGTTCTTCAGAACCTCCTTGTAATAACAGGCATAGCTCTTGGTACAAAGATGCTAATCACTTGAAACAAAAAAACCCCTATATTCATTTTCTGAGTTTGAAGCATTCCCTCAAACGAAGGACACAAATTTAAGTCTTAATTTTGCTTTTCTTACTAGTTTCTTACATAAGTGGACATAAAAGGGACTACCTGCACATAAAAACTGTTGTTTTTATGAGGAAGGGTAAGAGCATGAGATTCTCCGGATGTTCCTCAACATCAGGTGCTGGTATTTATTCCAACTATAATTACAAAGTTGTTCTGAAAGTGAATGTCATACAGTCACTCGAGCTTTATTAGCATCTAATGAGGAAACTGTTGCATGTTCAAACTTCTTTTATAGATCTAGTAATTATGGCTGCCATCAACCCCAGCCACTATAATTAGTATTATAACTGACAGCTATAATCTTAATTTCACCCACTTGAAGCACTTGAGAAATTATTGTCTTAAACAAATGTTCTAATTTATTTTTTTTTTCTATGGATAAATTACTTTGGAAATGCTTTGGGGGCGGGAGAGCAGTATTTTTGTTTAATTTTATTTTGGGTAATGTGAGAAATTCCTTTCTCTTATTGCTAAAGATGTGCTCCCTCTTGGCCCACCTGGAAGTTTTGCAGAGGGTGTTTCATAGTGCATTCTGTTAACTGGATGGCTGTGTGGCTAGAAGCTGCTGACTTGTCTTCAAGGTTATTCCAGGAAAGTACGTGAATAGACATGAATTGTTGGTGAGTCTAATTGAAGATGCCTGCAGGTGGAAGATGTCTAGTCTACAGCTTTTCTGAAACAATTGCAACTGCTTGTGTCTGTTCCCTGGCAGTCAGTAGTAGGAGACATATATGCTGTGAATAAAATTTCTTCCCCCTTTTCTCTTTGTATCTGTATTTAGGCTGTCTCTGCAGAGCCAGCCCAACACATGTTAGATACTAAATGAAGTTAATGTAGGAAGTTGTCTTTCAGCTGCCTCTTGTACCTGATTTGTTGCTTATATTCCTCACGTTGAAGCAGCACAAAGTTTTAGTGGGCATGGACTATTGCATCTTGTGAGCTTATGGAAATAAAATTTATGACTATGTATGTGGCCATGATATCATATTCAAACTGACCTTCCATACAGCTTAAATGTGGGGTTTTGCAATTGGTATGGGGAAGACAAGCAGTTGTTAAGTACAGCCTTTGGACATACACCAGGAGAAAGGAGAAAGTAAGGAACAGTTGAAGATGAAATTGTGAGATCCCAGATCAGTAGACTAATACAGAACAGCACAATGGGGGCTATCCTTGGTGGGGGAAAGAGGCTTTAGACCCTGTTCTGTTTGAGTAACTACTCCAGTTGTAGGAACTAACAATAGCTGTCCACTTTCTCCTGTGTTCACTGTTATTTTTTGGATCAAGCATATGATTTCCCTGTCAGAACTTGATGGTACATGTGGTCACAGATACATGCAACTACTTGTTTGGTTTTTTGATAAAGTGCCTGTTTCTCCTGTTTGTCAGCAGTTTTTGCCTAACTTAGCAGCTCATGGATGAAAATTTGTATATCAGCACTTAAAAATGTAGTTTCTGTAGCTTAGTAAATACTAAATGGCACAACCCTATCAAATCTAGTAATTTAAAAGGTGGATATTGCAAGAGGTAAGCTTATATTTAAGTGCTGCACACCTTTCTTATTTAAACCACATGAAGCTTTCCCTTGTGCTCATTTAGCATCCTTGAACCATTGCACTTTTTTGTCTCTTAGGCACACCACTTCTGGTACGAAGGAGCAGTGATCCAGCTTTGGGCGCACCTGCTGACCTCCCAAGTGCTTCTCATCCCAGTGACCACAGTCTCAAGCATGTTGTGGCAGTAGGTGTCATGCAATTCACCCCTTCCTTAAGACCAAAAACTTTTCTTACCTGTTGGTATATAGTAGTTTTATAAGCTATATATGTAATAGGATCTATAACAAAATGCATCACACTCATTTTCTTTAAAGGAGAGAATTTCCTCGGGACAAAATGGTTATTTCAGATGGTGCAATCAATTAACACTGATTCTATTTTTAAAAAAATTTAGAGATTTGCATAAAGCTTAATGGTGACATAAGGCACTGGAATATGAACTGAACTTTTACCAATTATCTATTTCTTCAGTATCATACTGTCCATTTTACCATTGCTTCATTGGTCTTGCACCCTTTTTCACTTCCCTTGCTTTCTCATGGTATTTCTGTCTTCTTTGGTTACCCTGCTACTGTCCTGCATGGTCTCTTCTTTCTCTCACTTTGCTGCTTTATACCCTGACTCTTCCCTTTTCAGGCTAAATTTGTTTTCATTATAAAGATTGCTAAATATTATTGCAAAGACACAATTAGTGAGGATGCAGTAAGTCTTAATCAGATGTTTTGAGATACTGTCTTGGTCACACTTGGACCACATGTGCTACTTTGCAGTTTTAAGGCCTGAAGTTTTGTGTTTATGTGGGAAGGGTGTTTGCTACATTGTTTATCAAAAGATTAAATGCTTTAGAATCTCTGAATGCCAACTGGGATGCATAACTGTATCAAGCAGAATAGAGGTGGTTTCTTGCATTTGCGTAGAAAGCTCTGATGGATCTACTTCTGCACTACTTTATGCCACATGAATGCTGGCTTAGATGATGGTGATGCTTTCGTTTGCTTGTGAAATGTGTGTCTTTCCCCCTTTAGCTCCTCTATAGTGTTGCAGTTCACTCCATGTCCCCAACTGTGCAAACCAAACGGTCACTGTTTTGTTTCAAAGCAAACACTCAGAAACCCCTAGCCTCTTCTTTCCGTGCGAGAGGGATGTTTCAGCCTAAACCACAACTAGTTTGTAGCAAGGGAGTAGGAGGAGAGAACAGGGTTTCAGAGACACATGCTGGAAGTGGGAGCCTTCAGCTCAAGATGTGCTTAAGAACAAACTTCCAGTTAAGTTCACGTGAATAAGGTTAGTAAATACCAAGTCAGTTGGCTCGCATATAAATGTTCTGTGGGTCTCAGTCCCACATTGTAATTCTGAAGGCCAACACAGGATTTTAGTTGACTGTTCATTGTTTCTCTTTGCATAGCCTAATGTGTGTGCATCTTGTTTTACAATGGCATGTGTTATTTCCTAAGTGGCACAATTTTAAAAGCACAAGTGCATTATGATGTTACAGGGGGCTGAACTTTGTCAAAGTCCTGCATCGTTTGTCAGACCTGTTTGAGCTGAGAGGGTTTTCTTGATCTTTGCTGCAAGCATTTGCATATTATTTTAATACTGACTTAGTCTGGTAAATGAAAGTACAAAGAAGAATTCTGGGTTAACAGTGCAGATCTTACACTCTTTGAGAAGTTGAGAGTTGTGTAAAGTAAGTATGTCTATTTTATAGCCAGGAAAATGGGGGGAAAAGGTGGGAAAAATAGGTGAAATCTGTTTTGTTCTGGGACATGTTTTGAATGCTTTATATATGACTGCTGTATATATACTTAATATATATCAAGGAGAGAAAGCATTTTTTTTAGTTGATTTTTCTAATACAATTTTAGTGGTGGCAAGTGCATTTTATGCTATTATATGAGAACCGCAGTAAGACTTGGAGGTTAAAATCTCACCATGCTTCTGTGCTTCACTGGCTTGCATCAGTACACAAGAATCTTCTGGGCCTAAAGGAATTCTCTATGCCTAAAATACAGAGCATCCTTATGATAACTATAGGGGTGACAGTCAAAGCTGGACAGAGAAGAGGGGTGGAGAATAATATTTTTTATTTTAATGTTATGCAAGGACAGGGGGGAAAAGGCCCAGAAGTGTTAAAGTTGGGTTTTTTTGGTTTTTTTGTTAAAGTGAAAATATGTTACAGCAAAACACATTACAACAGCTCTTAGTTTTACAACAGTACCACTTCTAAAACTCTCATCGTCAATCATACTGAAATATGCTTTGGCATATTGGGAAACACAGAAAGCTTAAATAACATAGGTTAAGTTAGGTACAGATTGTTTTAAAACATACAGAAAAATCGGTATCTGGCAAATGAAAAAACATGGCACTAACAACTGAACACTCTGTTTTGGATATAGCTATGCTCTTTCACACAAGTATTAAAGCAGTATTTAGACAAAATTCATTTGCTCTGTGTATTGCAGCTGAAAATTTAAAATTAATACTGCATTTCCTTTGCCAGAAACCAGTGGGTTTTTTCCACATTAAACAGCCTCTTTGCAGTCACATGCAAGTTAGAAAACCCAGAACTGTTGGTAGATGAAACATTTTTCAGTGCATGTAGTGAAAATTAAATCTCTGTATTTATGCCACAATTATCTTAGCAATCATTTGCTAATTGAAACTGACTTCCATAATTAGCTTAATTGTTTTGCCACTTCTGGCATTTTGGTGTTTGGCACATGTGGAACTGGCAGTTTGGTTCTAGACATACCTATATTCAGCCCATCTGCTGTCTTATATGGTGTGTACTGATACAGACTAGTGGATCAGATTTTTGAGAGGTGACTACCATATGATTCTCTGAAGACAGCACTGATTTACCTTTTAGGAAAGTGCAGTTCAGATGTACAGTAAGTAATGCATGCAATAAACATGCTGTAATACATGAAGAGAACTCTTCTATCCCTTTCAGGCGTACTGGTAGAACCTGATGAACTGTTTGAGCAGTTCACAGTATTTATGACATTAAGCAGAGCATGTATTCTGCTTTTTTTTTGGATGTTTTCCCATTGATTCAAAGAAAGATTTTTATTTTATTTACTTTTTTTTTTTGTCATGCATATGAGGATTACCAAAATAACAAAGTGTTTTCTGGGCGACTAGGTAGTTTGAGAAGAATTTGAGCTATTCTTTCAGATTTTCTCTGATACTTATTTTGTCTTAGCTGTAGTTTTAGCCCCAATTAACAAAATACTTCTAGATCAATCAAAAATGGATAGTGAAGTCCAGCATCTGTTCTCTCAGACTGGAAGTCATTTAACAGATGGTACAAAACTTGAGTTTCTTTTTTCATCCCTCTTCCTTATTGTCATAGCTGCTGCTGAAAAATTTAGAGACTGTAATCAGGGAAAAATAGGATAGCAAACATCTGAATTTGTTATTGAAGAGAAGGTATTTGTTGGTGAATATTTTATTTTATGAAGGTAACTGTTTAGCTCTTCTGCCTAGTTACAGTTGCAGAACCCTGGCCAGGCTGTCTGAAATGGAAATTTCCTTCCCTAAGTCTCTGGAGAGGAATTCAGGGAAACAGAATTAGTTTATAGTACTTGGACACACCTACAAGTTGGGCAGAGAAGTGATTGAGAGCAGCCCTGTAGAGAAGGACTTGCAGGGTGATGGTTGATTGAAAACTCAACATGACCCAGCAATGTGCACTCACAGGCTGGAAAGCCAACCATGTCCTGGACTGCATCAAAAGGAGTGTGGCCAGCAAGTCAAGGGAGGTGAATCTCCCCCTCTACTCTGCTCTTGTGAGATCCTACCTGGAATACTCTATACCATTCTGGTGTCCCCAGCACAAGAAGGGCATGGAACTGCTGGGGGAAGTCCAGAGAAGAGACACAAAGTTGATAAGGGGACTAGAGCACCTCTGCTACAAAGACAGGCTGAGAAGGTTGGGACTGTTAAGCCTGGAAAAGAGAAGGCTCTGAGGAGACCTCATAGCAGTCTTCCAGTACCTGAAGGGGCCTACAGAGAAGCTGGAGAGGGACTCTTCTTCAGGAACTGTGGTGACAGGACAAGGACTAATGGGTTCAAACTGAAAGAAGTTAATTAATTTATGTTAGATATATGGAAGTAATTCTTTACTGTGGGTGGTGAGGCACTGGAACAGTTGCCCAAAGAAGCTGTGGATGCCCCATCCCTGGCAGTGTTCAAGGCCAGGCTGGATGGGGCTCTGGGCACCCTGGTCTCTAGTGGAAGGTATCCCTGCCCATGACAGGGGTGTTGGAACTAGATGATTTTTAAGGTCCCTTCCAAACCAGTCCATTCTAGGATTCTATGATTCTACGTCTCTGAAAAGTTCTGTGGCCATAACTTTGCTTTGGCAATAGCCAACTGCTGGTTCAGCTGCCTTTTGGCTGCAAATGGCTTGGCCTCAGAAGACTACATGGGCATGTAGTTTTCAACTGGGGATCTCCTCTGGAGTGCAGTCATGCTGTGTCATTGGTTGAAGCCTTCCAGAAAAAGAAAGCATTCTTGCTCAACACTTGTCCTCAGCCTGCTAAGAAGAGCTGTAGTTTCAGGTTCTCTGAACTAACAAGTTCCTAGCTGAATCCCTCTACCTAAAGTTCACTATAGTAAAGATGATATGCAGCAAGGCAGAAAGTCTGAATCATGGGGCTTTGTTGGTTTGGGTTTTTTGAACTTTTTAGGGAGCAGAATGCATTTTGCTGCCTCTGCTAAGTCCAGTTCATGCAGGTAGTAATTGCTTATGTATAACTGAAACATCTGAATTTTCCTTTAGGGAGCTGTTATTTCTGCTTGTCTCTCTTTTTGCCCAGGGACAGACTTCCCTACTATTGTGAGACGTGATCTGCCAGAAGTTTTAGATGGAGGATTGTGATCCTATTTGAGTTGATAGGAATGTTGCATTAATTCTGATGGGACTAAGGTTTCACCCCCTCTTGTTAACTTGCTGATTATTATGGGTATGCTATGTTCTGCATGACTTTCTTTTATAGTTGCATGTTTCCCGGATAAATACTTAGGTTGTCTTAGAGTTAATCAATGGGACTGGCTGATTAAATTGTATTTATCCATATTTAAAGATACAATGAGAAGCTGGATCAATTGAAGAGCTGCTCCAGTGGCTCAATATGGTTTCAATTTTTGCCTAGATGTGACTTTGAAATTGACTGTATTTTATACATTGTGGACATGTAATTTGCAATTTTGGATAAGGTTCATATATAATCAGAACATTTTTATGTTTCAAGCCCTTGTTAAAAAGGGTCAAACCCTCCTCTGGTTCTTCTGGCCATTAATTGTGCTTGTGGTGTATTAGCCTTCCTGATTAAGTGTCTGTGGATTAGCATAATGTCTGCACGTGTAAGGATGCAGCTCCATAATTTGTTCCTTTTCTATGCTATATTATACACATATGTTAACATAAAGACATGCTACAATCAGAGTTTGACTGTGAGGTAAAATTATCAGGAGTACTTTCAAAATGTGTGGTTACGTTATTATAAGAAAAAAGCAGAAATATTACTTCATCTAATCATGCTATTTAAAAGTAGGGCAGGGCAGAAAAGGTCTTTTTTTTGACACAGTGGTGGAATAATTATATAGAGTTTATAACTTGTGTTGATATGACTGGTTTCAGCTAAGACTTGAGCTAAGAGACTGCACTGCCATGAGGGTTGTATTGTATTTGTCCATCAATTTTACTGGATTAGGTCAGGTAGTTTTACTTTCTGGTTCTTTTGCATGTGTTAGAATTCCAATATGAAATTCTCCCATAGTTATGTGATAGTCATAGAACAGTTTGGTTTTCTTTAAAGGTCATCTAGTTTCAGCCCTCCTGCAATAAGCAGGGACATCTTCCTCTAGGTCAGTTTGCTTAGAGCCCTGTGCTGCCTGATCTTGAATGTTTCCAGGGATGGGGCACCTCCCACCTCTCCAGGCAGCTTGTTCCAGTGTTCCACCACTCTCGTTGTAAAACACTTCTTCCTTCTATCTGGTATAAATCTACCCACTTTTAGTTTCAAACCATTACCCCTTGTGCTGTCACAACAGGCCCTACTAAAAAGTCTGTCCCCATCTTTCTTATAAGCCCTCTTGAAGTATTGCAGGAGGTGGACACTGCGAAGGAAACCAGATACTGGGAGAAATGCAGTATTTTCTTTTAGTTTCAAACCATTACCCCTTGTGCTGTCACAACAGGCCCTACTAAAAAGTCTGTCCCCATCTTTCTTATAAGCCCTCTTGAAGTATTGCAGGAGGTGGACACTGCGAAGGAAACCAGATACTGGGAGAAATGCAGTATTTTTTCAGGAACTAGCCGTGCTGGAAGGATGGTGCACTGCTTGTTGACGTATAGTAATTAGACAACAAAGTGGATAGGGAAGCACATGTTAGGTATTATCATGTGCATTGTAGGGTAAAGGCAAGACTGCTTCCCTGATGTGGAGTGGTCTCAAGCTGTCATTCAGACTAGCAATGTTTTTAAATTCCAGAAGGCATTTGCTTTTTTTCTGGTAAGTTTTCCTATCCATAATTTAAGTCGCGCTCTTGAAATACTGCTATGTGGAATTGAACAGATCTGGGGAGATCTAAAAAGGATTTTCTGTCATTCAGCTGGGGAGTTCCGAGCTGTTTGAATTTTCTAAAATGGAATTCTGATGTGGGTGAATCCATTTTTAAAGCATCCACTGTGTGTCTGTTTATGCTGTGAAACATATATAGAACACTCCTAATCAGTGCAGGAGCTTGTCAGTGTATTGCTTTTGATGTCTGATTAGATGATCATAGGGACATCTGCAGTGAGTTAGTTTTGAAGTTGTTGGTGTGAGACGCTGCAGGAACCAGAGCTGTGTGGCACTCTTACACCATGAAAAACTGCTGCTGTTAGAGAACCTATTATAAACCCAACTATGCAGCTAGCTGAGGACTGTTGAAATAACAAAAGCCATTCCTTCTTGATTCTTTGTTGCCTTTCAACCCTGCACTGGTTTTTTTCCCCCCCCTTCCTTGTACTGTGCGCTGTGACATTCTGTTTCAAAAAGAAATTACTTTGTATTGTAGAGGAAAAACTAAGAAATGTAAATTAAATGTTTGTAATACTTCAGAATACTGAATTGTTCATCTGAAAAAGGACAGAAGTGCCCTGTGGTAATTTCCTCTCTTGAAGGTGTGAAGGGGCATGTGTGTGTATGTGTGAAGTCCTCTTTGTGTTCCTTGCTCAGCCTACATGTCAGAAAAAGGGTATTGTTTTACCTGCATTGTTTAAGGTGAACAGTGGGTGTAATTTACATGTTTGTATTTGAAAAGGATAAGTAGACTTTTTGTGATTTATTTTAGTAAGAGCTAATAATGAATGTTCTGTGATGTTTATATAGTATATAAAATGGTACAATCAGTAGAAGTTATTATTAACAGGTTGCTTTCTAAAGCCTGTTTCCAATGAGAAGAGTGCAGGCATTTTACTGGCTGTTCATTGGAGAAAGTATCTCTAATGAAAATCATATAAGTTCTCCATTGTTCTGGAACATATGTTATTAGGGGGCTGGGGTTTTTTTTCTCTTTAAAATAAATTTTGGGCCTTGGCTGTAATTTTGAGAATATCTTATTTTTTATGAACCTTCGTCCTTTGTCCTCTGCCTTGTGGTGTCAGATAGATGTGATTACAGGTGATGGAAGATGGCTGAGACACTGAAACCTTTTCTTCTGTGGCCTATCTTACAAGGAATGTGGAAAAATTATGGAGTGGGAATAAGAACTGTTGACAAAAAGAAAAGGGAAAAAAGGGCGTGCCGTCAATGCTGTTGACACATTCATCTCTATAGCTACATCTTTGGGGTCCTACAAAATACTGTCATTCCATCTGGAACAGCTTTTAGCAAGCAGCTTATGCAACAGGCTCATGATGCTGAAATTGGAATGAAACATTAGCAAGTTACTTGTATGTCTGACAGACAAATTAAAAGTGGAAGATGACAGTCAACATGGCTCATGCATATCATTTACTGTCAAGCTCTAGAAACATGTAACTAAAATAAAATAGGTTCTCAGTCAGTGTCCTACTGAAATGCCTACTGCTAAATAATGATTTCCATAAACATAGCAATATAATGGATGACTAGGAATAATGGCAGACACTGATGTTTACTTAGCCCCCAATGTTGCTGTGATATTAGGAAAAAACCTCATTTTGGATATTTTAATACATCATCTTCCAGTGGCCTGATGTATGAGGCTCTGCTCTTGTTCTGGTTAATATTTGTTTCTCTCCAAAAGTGAGAGCTGTGGCTTTGTTTCTCTTACAGGACTGACAGTTATTCACACTCCAAGGAGGTGTGATTTTTTGTTTGTTTGTTTGTTTTATTTTATTTATTTAGGTGAGGCCCCTTTGACACTAAATTACCAAACCTGTTGGAGACACTATCTGGAGACTTGTTCTTCTGTGTAGTTGGTGTCTCAGCTAATCTGGATTTACAGGTTTCCAAGTTGCAATAATAACATAGTGCTCTTTGAAACTTGCACGTGCAGTTAGGTTTTTTTTATGGCAGCAGGCCCTGATTTACTCCAAGCCTATGAAACAATTTCTTACACTGACAACTGAAATGAGGGGACAAATATTTTAGTGCTTCTGTATACTGTGTGCTTTTGGTGTTTCAAGTGTTTTACATGTTGGAGTTGGGAATAATAAACTAGGACCACTGTGAATATGGACTGAATTGTAAGGGTGATTCAGTGAGCTTCAGGGTTTTGAACAAACATTTCGCCTTTGATTTTTGTTAGTAATTGGAATGGTTTCTTCTGGCCTCTAAGTCTAATATGACCTTTTTTCATAATGTTGGCAGCATAAGTTCTCTGAAGTAGTTTTAAATAAATAGACCTAAGAAATAAAAAATTAGTAAATATGCAAATCTTCAGTTAAAAGGAAGTGCTTAGACTCTAGATTAACTGTTGATGCCAGAGCAGATTGTGGTCACTGTTTCTCTGTGTCGTGAGGGACAATGCCAGTTTGTGAGGCAGCTTGGCATTCAAAAATGGACATTCCTGTGGTCTGATCTGGCACAGTAGTTCTTAGGTCATGTTTAAGATTCTAAAGCAACCATGTTTACAGTTCAAAATTTTACACATTCCAAGCAATATTATAAGGGGGGGGGGAATTGCCCCCCAAGAGAGAACTAAAAGGAACAGTTGTTCCTGTAAGATTATTTATTTTATTTTATTTTTTTTTTTAGCCTGACAATTCAGCCTCTGCTTTTGTTAAATTAATTGTCTGTTTTAAAGTACTGGTAACAATAAGTTTTGCCTATAATTCATCTTGGCTTAAACCTTGATTTATTATATGTTTCAATTAGAACATACAGATTCTCAAACTCCTCTCTGAAATTCAAGTAAAAAACATTTTTGTTTGCACCAGTCCCAAGGGATGATATAGTGCCATATTTACTGTATTTGAAGTGGATCATGTAATGTGACTGTGCTGAAGCATCTTATGGTGTCTTTGAGAGCATATCACAGCATCTTAGAGTTAGCAGAATTACTCTCTGTGTTGTCATTCATGCTGTTGTCTGTTTAGCAGCTGTCTTAGAGTGACATGAACTTGGACCTTAAATAAAAGAGCTGCTGTGTTTCTTGTAGCATACTTGCTCCATTGACCTAATAGTAGTGCATCCAAGATGATTATATGTTTAACACCTGTGGAGATAAATTGGCTTCCTCCTTTTTCTTTTTTCTGCTTTTTGGAATTACCAAGTACAATGAATTTCATAGTACATCTGTCAGCTTTGCAGAAACAATAGGAAACCCCTTCTTTTCAGCTGGTCTCGTGTCAGTCTAAGAATTGTGGTGGAGATTCCTCAAATGTGGCATTCTCTTCCACTCCCACCCCTCCCTTTCTTTAATGAGCTGCATAAATTGTCCTGTCCTTCAGGCAGCAGAGTGAGAATCAGATACACATTGTTTTGGAGTAAAGTAAGTTCTGCAAGCAGCACTACTGAGCAAGGGCCAGTTAGTCTTCGTTGCTTCATCTTTTAACACTTTCCATAAAAGCCCAAATGAATTCTGTTTCTGATGCAGAAGAGGCTATTCCAAGGGGAATTTTGTAAAACACTTCTATGAGAAATTGCAAGCATGATAAAAGGAGGAGAGGCTGGGGAACAAAAACCCACAGATTAAATGGATTTTAAGTTG
>NW_008688931.1:0-8115 GCF_000695815.1 Acanthisitta chloris | reverse complement strand
GGAAGAAAGATGTCCCCTTCAATTTGGTTTTAAATGATGTAGCCAAAGTATGGATGTTTCATCCTAAAAATAAGTAAATAAATCAAGGCTGTGAAATACTGCAGTTCATACTGATAAATCTGTTTGTTGTTTAGAAATTCCTCTAGTGATTGTTTTCAGCCAAAGAATATAGTCTTTACTGTATTTTTGGTTTAAAAGAATACAGAAATATTTTCCTCAGATCTGTGAAGCATCTGCCATAGCTGTCAGGTATAGAATGTTGCTGTGTGCTTCTGCAAAAATGTGAGGGGTTTCAGTTAATGGTGTTGGTGAAAATTCTGTGGCACAAAGACCAGCTATGAGATCAGTGTGGCTAAGATACAAATGTATCTGCATTTCCTTCGTGCATAGTATGTGCTGCTTGGATGTTCTCAGATTTCTATTTGTGAAAGTGAATTGAGTGATGTTTTATATCCGAGGGAAGAATATTCTGCAGAAGATATCCTCAAAATGTTGATGACTGAAGTGGTCTGCTGTATAGTGGCAAGAGCAGCTAGAATCAGAATGTTTGGCTCCTTGCAGAAAAAATACATAACATTATGCTGTGAATTCTCCTCAAGTTCCTATCAAGGAGATTCAGGAGAGCAGAGGGTGTCAGAATGGACTAGAAAAGATTTTACACAATATTCTTATTATATAATAATTGCCCTGTGAATTCTAAATAGCAGAATTAACTTGGGCTAAAAGAAGTCAATTCCAGTTCAGTCTTCATGCTATTCTACCTATCTTTGATTCCATGTTAAGCATGGAAAAATGCTCCGTCCCATTATACAGAAGGGAAATTGGATCACTGTTCATAGACAAATCCATATATTGATAACCAGAATGCCATTGGATGCATGCTGTCTTATGGTCAAATTGATAGTCTCGTTAATACACACCTCAGAACACACCAAGGAAATTGTCAACAGAAGAAACTATTAGATTAGGGATTACCATGCTAATAATAACAAAGCTATCCTTGAGTTTACAAAACACTGAACCAGATGATTGCTTAATGCCTGGCTGTGATTTTCTGCCTTTTTACCTTTCAATGTCTAGTTTGTGTGTGGTTGTCACTTTCAAAAGGCTGTTTTGAGAGGCCTGTTGATGACGCTATTGTGTTAATGTCATCAGTCATACAAACACTGATATTACCAGGTAAAGTTAGTTCATTAGAACCAGATGCATGCGCTCATAAATTATTTTTTTAAATAATTTTGACAGTATGTCAACAGATTGTAACACTTTTGGGAAATGAATCTGCTGCCAATTACAGGTATTTATAATACTATGCAAGTGTCTAAAACATCATGTTAGTTCTGTTAAAATTGCTTTTATAATAGTGAGACAGTTTCCATGTATGATGTTGGTTACCTGTTAAGGTCAGGTCTAACATGCAGATTCTAGGTTTATTCTGTAAAACACACATTTAGGGCTGGTTAGCAACTCTGTTTAACAGTTTGCACTGCAAAAAATCAAGTGAGAAAATACTTTTTGGTTTGATATATGCAATTTATAACAGGTTTATTTTACTTTTATAAGTAGTTCAAATAATCTAGCCTTTTGATGAATGTTTAAGTTAAAATGATACAAATTAAATCTAGAAAGCAACTTCTTAGCATTCACTAGCTCTGAAAGGAAAAGAAATATTTTTCAAGCAGAAGACAGAAAATTGCCTCTGCCTACTAGAAGCTCTTTTTAGCTGGAAAGCAATATAAAGTAATGCTACCCACTAATGCTGTGTATGCTTATGTATGTGGTGCCCTTCGCTAGGAGAATTGAGTTTGTGTCTCAGATACATTGTGGGAAAAGAGCAGGAACTAGATAAATATATTGCAGTCACAGGTAATGAAAGGATGTCTGTGCATAGGAGCCTAAGAATACAGCTCACTAGAGATTAAAACTTATTTAACAACAACACTGAAATTTGAGAAGGACCTACCTGGGCACCTGCACAGATCTTTTACTGACACTGTTGGGATCAGACCCCTAACCCCCTCGAACCACTCTCTTAACTAGGACCACATTTACTGACGTGTTTCTCCTGCTGTGAGGTTGGGGGTTTTTGAACTGGACAATCAGCTGGCAGGTTTGGTGTCCTCCTGGGCTCGTGACCATTTCCCCTGCCCTGTTCCTGCAGAGACTGGGGGGTTACCACAGCCAGGACAGCCCTGCTGCTTGGGGCCCTTGTGACAGCCCCATCACTCTGCAGTGTCTGGCCAGCCCCTGCTCTCACCCTGCACGCCTGTGCCCTGGCTGCCTCTCCTGCCTCATGGCAGCCCCTGGATTTAGGGTCGCAGTTCTCACTGCTGGGGTGGCTTTTTGCCCAGCCAGCAACAGGTCACAGGCAGGGGATGTCTCTTGCAGATTCACCTTTATTCCATGCTGCTTTTTTAAAAAAAATTTGGACTTTAAGTAGTTCCAAACCAGATTAATGCTAGCCAGCAGAATTGTGGGGATTCACACTGATAATTTTTCATTGCTTTTGAAGTCAGACTTGACTGTATGCTGCAACTGGAGAGCAGGAAGCTCCTATTGAGGAAGACGTATAGTTTCAGGAGTGTTCAGCTTCCAGTCTAATATATTTTTCCTACTGCAGATAGCACTTCTGGGTTCATTATAGCTTGCTCTCATAAGTCGTCATTTGTGTCTCAAGGCTGTTGTGCTTTCCAATGTAAAGCAGATTGATGCTGGCACATTTTTTCTATTTTAATTTTACAGAGTTGTCACACTGAAACTGTGCCTCATATTGGAAGTGCTTTGAAGTGCAGAGATAAACAAAGAGCTAAAATAAAATTAAAAAGGAGTATGAACAACATTTCATCTTGGTTTGTCTTTTTTAAAATAAGCTGAATGGATGTAGTACACTTGTGCCACTGTAGTAAGTCTGCAAACATTAGCAGATCAATCTAAATTGAGTTAGTGTATACGCAGTAAGCAGAAACAGGTGAAAATTGGGTTATCTGTGCCCAACTCTTTCTATTTGCTATGAACAGTGAGATATAAACTAGTTTTTAGACCTGATTAGGTTTTGTTTATTTTCAGAGAGTGGCAGAGGCAGAACATGTGCTGTATCTACCATAGTTATTAAACTGAGAAACTATATAAAAGTCACGAGCTCAGTTGTGACATTTGCAGATAAAGGTAGAAAGCCCTGCTATAAATAAATCTAAAGTGAATCCAGGAGGAAAACCAGCAGCAGTCCTTGGTACATTTCAGTTTTATCTCTGAAAGACAAAAACCCAAGAATTTTCTGTCCTTTCACTTAAAAAACCCCAAAACTAAAAAAGTAATTGTTTTTGCCAGTGTCAGAAATGCCAGACAATTTGTAATCTGAAGTATGGTTTATAACTTCACTTTTTTCGGTTTGTGAACTCCCAAAAATTTTCCAGTGAAAACATTATAACTTACACTAGATCTTTAGGTTTTTTTTAAGAAGTTCTAGATGTAGTCAAGGAATTTAGAGGTCTTAGTTGACAGCCAAGTTGAAACTGTTGTCTGCAGCAATAAAATAAAAATCATCGGTGACAAATACGCTCTCACTACTGCAATTCATGAGTGGACAGTTACTCTTAGCCTTTCATTTAAAGGGGAATGACAAGTCTTCGTCCCTAGATCAGCTTTGAAGATATGTAATGTGTAACAGCTTTTGCACCCGTATGGAAGCCTTTTATACACATTAATGCACCTCTGCTTTCTGGTGAGAGCAGCAATTGCACAAAAAGCATGATTTCTCCAAAGTAGCAGGTTGAGGCCCTTTCCTGAGACCACAGTCTTATCCGTGCAGTAGTGGCTTCTCTTCCCCTTTCCCAGCAGAAATGTAGTTACCATTGTCTTTTTCCTGCGCCAAGCAATGTCATCTCCAGTGCAGAATACAAGTAAAGATATGGGAGACACAGCTGCAGGCTTCCAGTTTGAAACTACCTGTGCCTAGAACCCATCATTTATTTTCAAGCCAGTGCTTCATCTGTGCCCTGAGTTGTGTTGTAGGGTTCTAAAAATCAAGCCAAACGCAGAACTGTAAATCCACTCTTTTCCTTTCCACTAGTTTTAACAGGCTTCCACATACTCATATCTAAAAACTTCTATGCCTGTTCAGCCTGTATGCTAAAGAATCAAAGGATCCTCTTACTAGACACAGCTAATGTTTTCTTTGACAGAGGTTCTCTGTCACTCATGTTTATCAGAGAATAAATTAAAAGTTAATTAGTTCACAAAACATTAGCAACTTCAAGAATCATTCCTCCATGCCATTTTTTGGACCCCTGAACCCCTCTGAACTGAACTGTTGATAACCTTTGCTGTTTCCCTAGAGGAGGGGTTTGTGGGAAGAGCATTTTACTGTTAGATTTTCTGGTATTTATCACCATTGGTGATCAAATGTGCCTGTTTTGCCTTCAAGAGGATTGTGAGCATGAATGAGATTTATTCTGAAGAGTAGAGTTCAGGTTCTCTCTGTCAAACCAAACTTCAAGGTCTACTGCTGTTTCTGTGTCATCTCTCACTTCAAAGGTATGTGCCCTTTGACTTTTAAGTTGAGCTGTTGTTGTTGGGGCCCCTTTGGGTTGCCCGAGGCTATCGGATGTCCAAATAGCCATAACAACAGAAATAATATTTGCTTTCATATGGTAAACAGTTCCTGTTTGATTGTTAGGAGGCAGTTCAGGCTTGAGGACAAAAAAACACGCCCAAAATGTTCAAACTTTCTTTCAGATCACATTCAGCACCCTCAATCCTACCATTTGTGTTTTTCAGACTTGATGGTGCTTTTAGCTGTTGGAACTGGATGTAGACATGGGGATACTTGCACAAATGAAACAAACAAATTTTCAGTTCAGGTCAAGTGTAATTATCTCTGAAACTGTTCTGGTTGAGTTTCCATTTTAAGTTCCAGTGAAGGTTTGCTAACTAAACTTGTCTCTCTTGAAATTTATAACCATTTAAACAGGAAAGGGTTATTTGCTGGGAGAGGATATAGCAATAGAAAGTCTCATCTCTGTCCTCTTAGAACCTGGACTCCTTTAGTGCTCATGACACTGTGCTGTAGGCAGTTCACACTTGGGGAAACTGTTCAGACTGGTTTTTGAGTTGGAGTTCAGCTCCCCAGGCCCCTGTATCTCCAGTCTTGATCGCTCCATTACCATTGTGTGCAGGAGTGAATGTGTATTGCAGAAGCTCTGAGTAGCTCAAAATGCAGCAGTGCATTGGTTTAGCAACACAGATCAGTATTATCCTGTTTTTCCACTCTTTTGTTTCATGTATCCAGTAGTTCTTATTAAAATATTAAGCCTAATTCACTGTGTTTTTTTCTTTTTTTGGCTAAAATTTAAAGCCCTGCATGAGATTACACATAGATTGTTGAAAAAATGCCATTCCCTCCATGATCTTCTTTTCTATGGGGAGCAACTTTTGTCTAAGATATATTGCTCTTGCCCGCAGGATGTATCAGGTCCTAGACTATTAAGCTCTTTTTCAGGAGAAAGCATTGAATACTTCCTTCAGTTGCTTTTGAATTTGGTAAAGTTCATCTCTGAATGAGAGGCTTTTCTTTAGGAAGTCTACCTTGTTCTTTCCTTCACAAAGTAACTCATTGAAGATATTTCTTTCTAGAAGAAAAGATAATGTCTTTACTTGTGAGTACCTAGAATGCATTACAGTGATGTGGAGCCATTAAATATGCAGATTAGCAGTGCTCAATACAAGAAAGATGCTAGCAAAGTCTCGCAGCTTGCAGTGCTTCGGATTATTATAATGCAATTATGAAATCTTCAGAGAAAAGCTTTGCTTTTCTATGTGGTGGCAGAAGAAACTTCACTGTATGTAATGCTTATAAATTTGCTTTTCTGAATATTAAATTTCGATGAACTTGGCGTAGGTAATTTTGTTTTCTTAAGGAGTGAAACAAGGAAAAAGAAAATCTACAAAACACAACCCACCCCTATGCCCCTAACATGCTGCCAGTCTCCAAGCACTGTTGGTTGTGGAGTATTTTTAATTATAATCTGATCTAGATAATTAACATTGGATTTCTTTTTAAAGTAATAGTTTTTGAAATATTTAACTGGTAAATAAAACTGCACTGTGCTTTGCATCTAGGCATATTGTACTGAGGTTTTAAAGCTTAAGTAATTCACATACATAAAAACTTTGTTAAATTACTAATAAGGTCACTCAAATTTTATGTCAACACATTTATTAAAATCCAGGGAATTGTAAGTTAAGGAAATGCTAGTGTTTAATTCAATCTGGCCTCACATGTCTTAGCTCTGTGTGTCTGAAACCAGCATGAGCATCTTGTATGAAGAGGTTAAGAAACAATAGAGCTGCATAAAGGCATGCAAGGAGACAAGTTAGTTATTTCCTTCCACTTTGTGGCAAACACTTTCGTGCTAAGCATGCAAGGAGACAAGTTATTTATTTCCTTCCACTTTGTGGCAAGCACTTTTGTGCTAAACATGTGTCTGTGATATTGTGTTTCTAGAAAATAATTTATATAACTGTTTATTTTGAAACAGGAATAAACAAAAATTACGAATTTCTGCTGGAAGACCTTTTTATTACCAACACTTCTCATGGTACATTTTTCTCAAAAACAAAGAAACAGGTATAAAATTGAAACTGACTTATTTGTCCAGGAACACATGCAAGAAGTAGGACAAGTGATAACTCACGCTGCTTTCTGTCTTATGGAGAGTAACTCATTTGTTTGCATCCCCTGTTGTGCTCACTGAAGCAACAGCAATGCCTTCTCTGACCATTGTTCTTGCAATTAGAGATACTGCTATTAGTCAATAACTATAGTGCAATTAAGCCCACCTGTAACCTTAAAAAATCTCTTTCTGTTGGCAAGTATAACTTTATAGTGTGATTTTGTTTGTTTGTTTTCTTTAAATGATTAAAAAAAATCATGGTGGTGATAGTTCCCTCATAATCTGATTAGTAGGTAAAACTGTGCTTGTTAAACTGTCCTGAGCTAAATTCATCTATAGGGTTTCATTATTGCTATTCAGTTTTATTCCCAACAAATATGCTGATATGTCTTCGCTTAAGATGTTTTGTTCACCCTTCTTCCTTTCACCCATGTGATAAATCTTGTTTTCTTCCACTGTGATTTTTAGTGCTGTCGTATTATTTACTAACCAGTGCTGTTATTTCAAGGTGTAGTTAATAATTAACATAGAACCAGATCATTTTATGAAAGGTTATTTTCTGATGACTTTTAAAAATCCTAGAAGTTGTTGAAAATGTCATTATGCTTCATAAGGATTTATCTGAAATAACAATATACTCTCTGGTGATCCGTCTCTAGTTTAAATTGCCTGCTAGGTTTAAGATAAGCCAGTGATAGTAATGTCTTGGCTCACTGGAGTCAATTCAGGTTTATTAATATATCCACTCATAAATTCAGGGTAATACTGTGCCTGTACTTCCAGATCCTAAAGCAAGGCTTTGTTTACAGTGCAACAGAATTAAAATGCTACGGAGTTGTCTTAATTTCCATTGAGAATTAGGATCAAGATCAAGGGCTTTATGTAGGGCAGTGTGTTTTCTCCCATTTGGATGCAGGCAACTCTCAATTCCGTGAAGAGATTCAGACAACATTTTAACTCTTATTTACTTATTTGATGCTGTGTTGGTTAACATGTTCTCATGGTCCCTTTGAAATGTCTTCAAGACAATGGCCTGGTTTTCCTCTGACAAATTCTTTCTTAGAACTGTGCTTAAAGTGTGCCAACAGAGAAATTTAGGAGTGTCTCTAACCTAGAGTTTACCTTTCAAACAGAGGCCTGGCAAGACGAATTTGAGTTGTATTTTCTTTAGGTCATCATGATGGATTCCCTTGCTACAGCACTGGGGAGGTTTTCTTGAGAATGAAGATGGGCAATTTAGTTTGCAGAATGCCCAGAGCCAAGAAGTGTAATATTTCTAAGAGAATTAATTCCTTCCCATACTGAGATATGTTGTGAGATTTCCATAGTATCTTTGTGACCAGATATTATTTTAGAAGAGCTTCACCTGCAACTTTATCATTCACACATATATATGTACACATATATATATTTATATATATACACACACACTATATATATATAT
>NW_008688930.1:25042-34603 GCF_000695815.1 Acanthisitta chloris | reverse complement strand
CTCTCTCTCCAGCCTATCCAGGTCCCTTCACATTTGAAGCAGACAAAGCACTTAAATTTAAATACATCTAGTTGCATACTAAATGTTACTAATCATCCATTTCAACCTTCTTAAAATAAGAAATTAACTTGGCAACATCTGGCTGGGATGACTTGTTCCCTCAGTGCAACGTGTGCTTCGGTCCATGGAATGGGTCCTGGGGGTGTAGCTGTCCACACTCCTCTTCCTCCCCAAAATTTGGTAGCTGCTCTCAGAGCACAGTGCTTCCATTATTTGGAATCTTTGCCAGTGTCTAACTTAACTGCTGATGTATCTATTGAAGAAAACACTGATGTAACTCCTCTGATGTGTCTCTGTTCCAACAGGGTGCGCGAGGCTGCCATGACCAGTTTGATGGAGGTGACACTGCTGCTGGTGCAGAACGAGGCAGAGTTAATTAGCACTGACATGTATGTAACTGTGCTACTTCTGTGTCTTATCTCTTAGAACTGCATTCCAGGCCACACAAGACAGCATCATTTGTACTCTGTGTACTTCCTCCTTCACTGAGTGTGACAGAGCCTCTGATAATAGTATGTTGAGCTCACACCCACGTGGATGTGGAGGATCTTGTCTCTGGTTTTCAGAGAGAGTGACCTTACTGAGAGCACCTGGGTGGCAGTGCCACCTTGGAATTGCAGCACAGCTGTGAGATTTGGGCTGAACCTGTCACTTCTGTGGAGCTTGGCAGTACAACAGGAAGCAAACTCACCCACTTATCCAGAGCATTGCATCGTTGATTGGGAATGGGCTCAGACATGGGAATGAGTTTGTGTCTGTTGCTTTGCAGAGTTATTAGTAAGGAAATACAGAAAAAGAGAATGTACACTGAGCTTCTGGTTTGTAGTTCTGATACAATACCCCAACAGTAAAAAAAAAATAATAATTTTTAAGCATAGCTTGAGCTGGAGCAAAACCTCCCTAATAGTGGTGTTGGTTTATGGACAGACTGTGCCAATGGTTAGGTGAATATAGACATCATTTGTTTGTTGATTTAAAAAACCCCAAACTTTGAAGGACACTTAGAAGGAAAAGACTGGATTCTATAGGAATACACTTCTCACCAGTGCCAGTTGTCCAGGGGTTTCCTTCCTATTGATCTGCTGCAGACACAGATTATCCACATGAAGCTGAGCAAAGTATTCCTCCCAGCTGGATCCCATTTTCTTAATATTCTTGGTCTTTCTGTAACTGAAGGAATTTTAGCTGGTTTTACTGTCATTAGTTGTTCTTTCTGAAGAGGTAAAGGGCCTTGTGGGACACAGTGTTGTAGCTGAGAGTTTAGGTATGAACATAAGCAAAAAAAGATAGTGTTAAAAACTAGCCAGAGCTGAGGAAGTGATTAATTTAGGATGTATGAGATTTGGGATAGACCTTGTCCTCTGGTATGTGTGCAGTTTTCTACTAAAAACTATGCTTTTCTTTAAAGTTTCTGCTCAATCTCCAGCTGAAATGTAGGAATTCATCCAGACCATAAAGCACTTTCTGACCTTCTTGGATCAAAGTTGGGGCAATATGTGTAAAAGGTGGATGAAATCCTGTGTGGTGTTAATGCCATGATGGTTTTTGATTGATGTATGGAAGAAAAAGCTTTAGGATTCTGTCACCATGTGGATGTCTCAAATCAGTTGTACATTCATTCTGAAGATTTCCAGCAGAATATTTCCATAGCAGGATAGTTTTGATTTCTTGTAACAATTTCAAGACACATTCCACTGCTTAAATTATGTGATTGTTTTCTTCTCTGTAGCTGCAAACAGATTATGTGCTGGCTGGCTCAGCAGTCAGCTGAAAAAATAGACAAATTCCGAGCTCATGCAGGATCTGTGTTCCTTACTCTCCTGCACTTTGACCATCCTCCAGTTCCACACATCCCTCATCGAGAAGAGCTGGAGAGGATATTCCCAAGGTAAGATATTGAAGAACTTATCCTAAGCAAGTGAAAATAAGATCCATGCACACAGTTACACCTAGCACAAGTAACCTAATGTAAATTTTGTGCCCAAATGCCCAATACATGTATGGAAAACAAGTTAAAGCAAGAGTGAAAGCAGCTCCTTCCTGAATGGTAATGATGGTACCTGGTTGGGATGAGGAACATCCCTCTCTGTGTCCTCATGCTGTGTGTTCAGGAGAATCTCAGCCTGCTGTAACTCCAGGTGCTCTGGTCTGCAGGGCTGCTGATCCCTCTGTGGTGGGAGGGTATGTGTGTCAGCCTTTCCTGGGATAAATCTGGCTTTGGATCAGTTGTTGAGTAGCTGTTGATGGGCAAGAACTCAAAATGAAACTCCAGGAAGAGAACTTGGTTTCTGGGTGTAGAGAAAAGTACCTGGGAAAAGGAAACTCTGGTACAAATCCCTTACCTGGATCAGAACAAGGACTTGAAGATTCCTTGCCTTTACTGGAAGTGGCTGAAGTTTTGATTTATATTTTCCCCATATGCTCAAAGACCAGTATTTAATTTGATTTTTGGGTACTTCAGAGCCTTTCTTCACTGAGGTGAAGGAGCTATTGTAGCAATGTGGGGAGAAGAAAGGCAGTGCATCCATACAAGATGATTTTTTTCTTTCCCTTTTCCCCAGGTCAGAGAAAGAAACTTTAAACTGGAATGCTGCATCTGAAGCTTTCCCTCGGATCACACAGCTCTTGGGCTTGCCATCATACCAGTACTATGTGCTCTTGGGCCTCTCAGTGTCTGTGGGAGGACTCACAGAGACAACGGTAAGAGCACAGCCTGGTACAGAGAGAGTGCTCAGGCACTGGAATGTGCTGCCCAGGGAGGTGGTGGATTCAGCATCCCTGGAGGTTTTCAAGCTGAGACTGGATGTGGCACTTAGTGCCATGGGCTAGTGACCACAGTAGGGTTGGACCTGATGATCTTTGAGGTCTCTTCCAACCTGGTTGATTCTATGATTCTATGAATGCACTGCCCTGATCCAACTGGTGCCTCAGTGTTCAGTCTCTGACAGAGGATACTGCAGTTAGGGATTGCTGTGGGAAGTCAGATGAGAGACTTCTGAAAGAAATCAAGCCATACCTGTACATCTGATGAGCTGCTGATTTTTTATCCTAAAAAGCAGAATTATCTTGACTTGCTGAACGTGCAGGAGCAAGGAGTGAGGCTGCATTGTTTCTCCTTTGCTGGCCTGGCAGAACCTGAGAGTTCCAGGCTGTTGGCTCTCAGCTCTCACCTCTGTGTGCTGTCCCTCCCAGCTGGGAACACAGGCAGAGCCCTTCAGCTCATGCTGTGGCTCAGTGCAAGGTGATTGCTCTGTTCAAACCTGTTCTCATTTGCCACCTGGTGCAAGGTGTTAGCCATTGGTTGTCAATATGTGTTAACAGTGTGCTCAGGTTGATCTTTTTTCATTTTGATACACTTGCTACTAAAGTACCAGTGAGATGCCAGAGGTTCCATTACCAAGAAATACCACTCAGAATTCTGTCTCAGCCCTCTGGGCTTTGCAATCACTATTTCATTTTTCTGGCACAATCAATCTCTCTTTGGAGCTCTGTTATGCTGCCACATTCTTCAACTTTACTATTATTTTATTGTATCCTTCTGTCCTTAGATTACAGCTTGTGTTGGTGGTTTCAGAATTCTTGGTTTCAAGGTATTTGACTTCTGATATTTTTGTGATTTGATGGAGCCAAAGATGTAACAGCTAAGAAAAGAACCGTTGGGGTGAAGACATGGTTCAATATGACACCACAGGGAAATATCAGACCAGTGCCAGGATATTTTGGACTGTCAGTTAAGTCTTTAAATCCCAGTGGTCCTGTAACACAGGGGGAGGTTGTGAGTCAGCACCCCAACAGTGGTTCAGAGTGTTTCTAATTAAGATTTCCATCTCTAATTAAGAAAGCTGGTCGAAAAATGAAAAGTATTGGGAAAACAGGGTTTTTGTGGAGAGGGAACAGCTCCTGCTGGGTCACAGGAGGAAGGAGGTAAAATCACCTTGTCTCCCATGGCTTCTCAGTCACAACATGCCCAAATGGTGGTTTTTTGCCTGGTGCCATGGGTTCTTCCCTTGGAATCAAGACATGTCCTTAAGCCTTTGGGTTTGATGTAGCTGAGTGTTTGCTGTCTGTGCAGTCTCATGTATTTAAACCAAATTTGAGCATTTTAATGTTTCTAAAATGGGAACTAATTATATAGCAAGAGCTATTTTAAAGCTTTGGAACATATGCTTATTGGTTTGTGACAATAATTACTGGACAGACAATGTAACTCTTAACAGATTTCTTTAATGGCAAACATGCACATGGAATTCAGCTTGTAGTCAATCACAGTTAATTGCAGGAGGCTCCACCAAAACCAAAGTGAGTCATCTAAATATGAAAAGAAGGAAAGTCATGGAGAACAGACATTCTGGCTGCGAACTGAGGGCAGGGGAAAATTCTTATTCCTCATTTTAATTTTTTTTTTTTTTTTAAGTTCTGACTGCACTTGGTTATGAAAAGTGGAAACAGTTTGGTTACTTGCAGCTCCATTCCCTTGTTACCATCTGCCAGTGTGTTAAGGGAAACCTTCTGCACTGTTTTCAGACTGTGATTTTGCAATGTTAACTTTCTGTGACCCTGAAGTTTTCTGTAACGCCAAAGCTTGTTCCGGTTAGAATATTCTCAAGGGCTTTGGCTTTAGAAAGAAGATGACCTAATACTCTTCCAGTCAACTAGAAGTACAGTGCAGAGTACTTACACTTGGGATTATAGGTGTGTGGTGAATTACACTGAGCATCTAAAATGTGATCTAGAAATTAGAATGGATGTGTTTTATAATAACTTGTGTTCGAACTGCTCTGCCAAAGCTGCAACATTCTTTGCTGAATATCCAGGGACTGATTTAAGACATTGATAGAAAGTTTTCAGAACTGTTCTATTAGATCCATATGAAAGAGGCAGATTTTTTAAATCTTGGATGAAGGGAAAGGATTATTCAAGTATGGGTTCGTGCAGTAACATGTGTGTTCTCGTGACTCTCTTCCCTCTCTCACTGAAAAAATATCTCTGCACACACACACATGGACATGGGAGTTAGAAAGTCAGAAGATTCTCTTGTATACTGTGAGATAATCTGAGTTCAAATGTCAGTTTGTCTTTGAGTCATCTCAGGGAATTAGCAGGAGAAAGGCTCTGTTGTAATTCCGTGGTCAGTGGCTATTTTTCCAGTTCAAATTGCTTTGCAGTATATTTAGCAAGAGAAGTTCTTTGTTTGGCTTTGAAAGAGATTTTCTGGAACAGGCCGTGTGGGGTCTCGGCAGCGTTTTGGTGGCAGTGAAGCTGCTGGAAAAACTGGAGCTCAGGCATTGGAAGTGAGCTGGAAAAACAGGAGATGTCATTCCCTGTGGGGTTTGGCACTCAGCTCCATCACCAGGGTTCAAAGGGCACTTTCTCTGTGTAAAAGAATCTTCTAATTCTACATCTGGCCCACAGTGATGCATATTTCTTATGGCTGCATGAAACCCCTCTCAGTCTGTGGAGATCAGCACTGCACAATGCTGCTCTTTCTCCAGGGCACAGACCCTGCACTTGCAGGGGTCAGGATATAATTTTGATCTAATTTCATTATTGTTGAACTACACTGTGTTTAAAATGTAGTTGAAGCACAGAATGTCCTGTGATTCCTCTTTCCCCATAAAGAGGGAAAATTACATTTTATAACGTTATGGAAACTGTAAGTAAAACCTTAGGAAAAAAAAAATCAGCAGCCTATTTAGAACATGAGATGTTTTCTCCCAGGCCAGTGCCAGGGCTATGTTACTGTTGTGGATTGTACAAAGGAAAATGTTGGGACATTTGTAGATGATCATAGAATCAACCGGGTTGGAAAAGACCTCCAAGAACATCCAGTCCAACCCTGCCATAGTTACTAGCCCATGGCACTAAGTGCCACATCCAGTCTCAGCTTGAAAACCTCCAGGGATGGTGAATGCACCACCTCCCTGGGCAGCACATTCCAATGCCTGAGCACTCTCTCTGGAAAAAATCTCTTCCTAATATCCAACCTAACCCTCCCCTGGCAGAGCTTGAGTCTGTGCCCTCTTGTCCTGCTGCTGGTTGCCTGGGAGAAGAGACCAACCCCCACCTGACTCCAACCTCCTGTCAGGGAGTTGCAGAGGGTGAGAAGGTCTCCCCTGAGCCTCCTCTTCTCCAGGCTGAACACCCCCAGCTCCCTCAGCCTCTCCTCATGGCACTTGTGCTCCAGTTCCTGTTCCAAAGCATCTGGTTACTGGGATAAATTGTGTGCAAATGAATGCATATTTGGTTTGAAGAAAGAGGCCCTAAATCCTGTTTTCTTGGTTGACAGTTCTTGAGTGAAATGCATTTGAGAATAATTTCTGGCACTCTTTTTTTTAAAGAAAAAACTCATGTGAATTATGATATCTCTACTCCTCAAGTGTCACTGGTTTGAGTCTCAGAGTTACTGACCTCCAAATGTTTGGTTTGTTAAAAGAGTGTTGCAAGTAAAAAAGGGGGACATGGTTTCACCTGGGCTAAAATGTGAATTATATGCAGTTCTTCTCTAAGCTACTGCGAAAACAGGCTACTGTCACTTCAGGGCTGTAAAGGCATCAGGATTAGAAATGGTCCAGACTTGGTTTGGATATTTATTGGCATAATGTGGTTTCTTCTGCAGGCATATCCTGGCTCTGAGAGTAGGTCTTACCCTGTCAAAATGCTGCTTTGAAAACTGGAGCCTTTAGCAGTTATCAGTGGATCTGGCTGTGTCTGGGCTTTCCCAGTGGTTACAGAATCATGGAATCATCAAGGTCGGAGGAGGCCTTGGAATCATGGAATCATCAAGGTCGGAGGAGACCTTGGAAACCATCAAGTCCAGCCATTAACCTGCCACTCTGCTGTAACCCCTAAACCCTAAACCAGATCCTCCAGTGCCAGATCCAGATGCCTCTTCAACACCTCCAGGGATGGTGACTCCACCACCTCCCTGGGCTATATTCTAGTGCCTGAACACCCTGGCAGGGAAAACATTTCCCTAACATTTAATTTGAATCTCCCCTGTCTCAGCTTAGGACCATTCCCTCTAGTCCTCTCCCTGCAGGCATGGCAGGAGAGACATCCCCCACCTCTCTCCAACCCTGTAGTTCCTCACTTGGCTTCCATTTGAGGTGTGTTAGGTGTGGAGTCTGAGTTCTGTGGAGGTGCCTGGGGCTCCAAGGAGACTGGTTAGATGGGAGAGAGACAACCATTAGCGTCTGTCCATCTACTGAACATCTCCTGTACAAGCTCTTGCTGTTCATCACATCCCACTGGCGTTTTCATCAGGTGCTTCAAAGTGCTATCTTTGTCACTGATGGGGAGCTGATGTTTTGGGTGCTCTGTTACAAACTGGATGCCTAAGCTAATCTTCTCTTGGCCGTATCAGTCCCACTTGTTGCCTCAAAACTGTTCTCCAAAACATTGTACTCCAGGTTTGTAACAAGCTGCCTCTGAACAATTTCAGGAAGGTTTGTGTAGAAACCACACCAGGTGCCTGCCCAGAGCTGTAGGTGCCTCTCCCCTTCGTGTAGCTACACTTCCTCATACTCTTCCCCTGGTTCAGGATGTAAAATCCTTAGGACTTGAGTTTTATCATCATAGGAACAGTTCCTTTGAACGGTGATCGATGTATTGTGTGCTGCCTGTCGCTGCAGTATCTCCTGTTGGCTTAAATGTTGGGAGAGTCAAGCCTTGGCAAACCCTGTTTTTACTGTTTCATAGAGTAAGGTCATTCTCAGGCCTCCTCTTAAATTTGTATCCAAAGTTGTCCCAGTTCCAACCCATTAACCTCCTAATTTCCTTGCCTAGTCCTTGTGGAACCCCAGGGAAAGGTAAATGTCACACATGTGATGTAGTGTGAATTTGTGTTCTGCATAGATGAGGAAGACATTTGGAAATGCTCTTCTCTGCAAATACTCAGGAGCAGTTCAGGTTATAGCTCAGATACCAAATCTGGGACAACAGGAGTGTTCACCTGAGGAGGAAATAGGGATTTAACCTCTTCATGTCATGTTTCTTGTGTTTTGGAGGTTCTTCCAGTACAGTTCCTATGGTCTATGCCAACTGTTGGGAAAATGGCCCATTTTTCAGTCTCCCAAGTAGTTATGTGATAGTTTATCCACACCTGTACTTTTATATTGTTTAATTGCTTTCTAATGGAGAAACCCTGTCTTCATTCTCCAGTGGGTCTGATATCCTGCTGCTCTGTCTGAGATTTGTACATCTCTGGAGCACTGTACATGTAGCTGTGCTTGTTGCCCTTTTCTTTCATGCCCATTCTTGTCCACTCAGCCATCTGAATCTGCAGGGAAAGCTTTGAGTCATTCAGCTTCCTTCAAGAAATGGTGTGAGATCTGTGAGGTAGTTTGAGACAAAAGAAATAGGAGAGAAAATGACACCTTTTAAGATCTCTTTCTGAGATGGGCTCAGACATGCCCTTTCTTCTGCTCTTCTGCTGGGGTAAGGTGTTAAGACAAAATATTTCTTCTTTACTTGTAGCAGTCTTAAATGCAGAGATTGGTCATAATTAACCAGGCTATCAGTTTTCAGGCAATCTCTGCTAAAGTTGTGTGTCCTGTAAAGACCTTTCAGTGTCAGGGCCTAGGTTATCCTGGGCACACAGGGACACACACCAGTGTTGTTTTTGGAGCATGCTGAACCACACTGGGTTCAACTCTGTCCTTCATTGGAGGCTCCTTCTGTTGCAGCTCAGATACTCTGCCCAGAGCCTGTTTGACTACATGAAGAAAATCCAGAGTGATCCCAGTGCTATGGAGAGTTTCTGTGAGACTTTGCTCAAGGTCTTTGAGGACAACCTGCGGAATGACCGGTAATGGTTTGCCTTGGATTTTTTTCCCTTTAGCAGCAGGACATTGGAAATCAGATGTGTGGCACATTTAAATGTGCCTAGATGGACTGACTGGGCCTGAGCCATGTGCATCTGCTTTAATGCAGCTGTTTGGTACAGCAGGACCTTGGGTAAAATGTGTAACACAAGAGTGAAGGTAAAATATTTTGCAGTTATTACAGTTTAATATTGTGCCAGTGATAAACACCAGTTTTTGTATAATGAAATGTTTTCAGTGTAGTTCAGTCTGTGTTTCAGTTAGGTAGTGGTTTTACACAACTACTTGATGTATAATTTTCCTGTAAAGTCTTTTCTTTAAAGGTGACTCTGCCTAATGAGATGAATTTCTCTAAGCCTCACTTATCAAACACGTGCAAAACAGAAAATACTTCCTACTGGAAAAAAAACCCCCACAGTTATTAATAGAATATTCAGGTTTTATTTGGATTTTATTTCCTGTCTCGACTGTTTGAATGAAAACATGGCCATGGTTATTCCAGCTGACACGTGTGTTGGTTCATTGGGTGGTGTAAGGTCTGATAGAATCTGTGGAATACATGGTTTATATTTTAGAAACTAGATATTTTCAGCTACTGGTAATGGTGTTGTCAGGAGTGTAAAGTGTAAAGCAGGCCTGTTTTTAATTAGGTTTTTCCCTCCTGGCTGGAAGGGAATGT
>NW_008688930.1:11530-25023 GCF_000695815.1 Acanthisitta chloris | reverse complement strand
AGCAGCACACACAAGTCACTGAGCAACCCAACTCTGTGTACATCAGTTCTCATTGCAGTATGTGTAGGGACATAGGAAGGTTCTTTCTTTGTTTCCCAGTAAAAATAGTATGTATATGTATGCCAAAAATGTATTTGCATTGCTGACTCATTTTCTTTGCTCAGGGTGTCTGTCCCTCTGCTGACGATGCTGGACCAGCTGCTGGCAAATGGCTGTTTTGATCTATTCACTGAGCAAGAGAAGTAAGTTGCTGCAAGTCTTTTTGGTTTATTTTCTACCATGCAACAGGTCTCTTAAATCTTACCCTGAGTGCTGCTGGGTGTTGATCTAGGTATGGGTGCATAGGGCTCCAGGTGTGAGTGTATATGGATGTACTGCTTGAGTATTCCTGAAGTGGAACAACTGGGACAAGCAGCCCTAAAAGGCTCTTGATAAACTCTTTGAGACTCCTGTCAGTGTAGAAGTTGGTTACTGGTTCATTGTTTAACAGATAGACATAAGTCAAATGCAGTTTGAAGACTTAGACCAGTGTCAGATCCATTCTTTCCTTTACCAGCTTCCTAAATCTGTGCTGTTTGAAGTACATTCCTTGCTGTGCTGGGAGCCTTGAGCACTGGCAGTGCCCTGGTGTGATGCTGCAGAACAGTGTGTGCCCACAAGCTATGACTGCCCCAGTCCCACTGCTTTGCTTAATGTGACTGTCTCTGAAGAAGTTAATTAAGATCCTAATAAGAGCAATAAAAAAGGCATGTCCCAGCTCTTCCACCCCGAGCTCAGTCTGCTGGAGAGTGTTTAGTTCAGGAGCAGATAAGCATGAGTAAGATATTCCAATGTGAAATCATGTTTCTTTGCAGATGTTTCAGAAAAGAGTGATTTTAATTTCAGCAATATTAAAATGGATCCCACAGGCTCTCTCAGGCAGCATCTTGGCACATCTGCAGTGACTTGCAGAGCTGTACAGTGTGGATCCTACAAGCACATCCACTGGATTTGGAATCTGTTGATTCCAGAGTTGCTCACAGCAGATAAATTTGAATAGCTTTTATCATTCGAAAAGTTTGCATCGAGTCTACTCTTGAAGTGTGGTTTTAGATAATCTTTCTTGAATTGCATTTGGCAGGCTTTGTTTGAATGGGAGTTGAAAATGAGTCAGATACAGATGGAATGAATATTGCTTGTTTGGTAATCGTGCCCAGGGGTCTGGGACTTCCACACAGGCTCCAGTCTTCCCTGCTGGGGAAGGTGAGAGATTATGGGTGGAAATCCCAGAGTAGAGTCTTGTCTCCCATGTCCCACTGAACAGACATGTGGTGGCATCACTGCCTTGGCTGTGTGAGGCTCAGACTCAGCCCTGGGGCATTGGGTAAAAGGGCTGAAGTCAAATCCAAGGTGGTTGTGGGGGGGAAAGATTTCTAAGCTGATCCAGATGTATTTGCTTCCAGTTTGATGATGAAACCTAACAAAAAGTTAATAATGAAACATCCCAGTGGGTCCCTGTGGTGGTGAGGGAGGGGAGTGCTGGCCTGAAGTGCAGAACTCGTTATCATGCAGAGCTCAGGAGAGTTTGAAGGCAGCTGGAAGACAGCTCAGTTCCTGCATGGGACAGTGTTTTGGTGGTGTAGGTGCCTCCTGGTCCAGAAGTGACCACGAGTGAGTTACTGTGGGTACTTCTTGGGGAGCCAGGTGGATGCTGTGGGCTCTGATGTGCTCTCAGAGCCTGTTGTGTGGACCAGCCCCGGGGGGAACAGCTGAGCCCAAAATTGCATTTAGTGCAGTTTGCATTTTGTTACTCTGACAAATGTCCTTTGGACACAGTTAGGGGTGGGTACTCCTGGCTCCAAGGCCTGCCCACCTGTGCTGTTGGATGCCACTCCCTTCTCTTTGCACCCAAGAAATGTGTGACTTTGGGTCTGGTCCCTCTTGAGTGGGGCCATTTATGCCCTTTCCTAAGCAGCCTGTCATGAGAATGAAGAACTGCAGTGCAGAATGAGGGAGAAAATGAGACACTCGTGGTGGCATGAAGAGACCTCGTGTGCCTGCAGTGTCAGGTAGTTTTGTAGAGTGTGCCTGAAATAAGAGGCATGAGGTACATGGTTGTCTTTTCCCTTGGGAATTTGACTCCCATTTCATCTCCTTCCCTCATTTTTGACCACATTGGACTGAGTGGAGTTTCAGCAAGGGAATTGTGTAGGATGTCTGACATCAGGATTATGCCTAAACCAGGCAACTGTCACATCATAAAAAAGTATTTGCAAAGGCATTTTGAAGTTTCAGATGGAAATTGTGCACTACCCTGAACCCTCAGGGGTTTTTCCTAATAAAACATCAGCAGTCCAGAGTGAGTAATATCCAACAGTGCTTAATTTAGCCAGGATTAGGAGCTGTTGGCAGGATCAGTTAGACTCTCAGGAGGAGCTCGGCTCTCCCGTTGCCACAGGGTGTCACTCCTGCCCCACACAGGCCGAATTGACAGGCATTTTCCTGCCTCCTCACAGCCTCGTGCAGGTTAGAATATAAAGCTTGCCACTTCTGGTGTAGTTTTGCAGCTGAGTCTCAGCACTGGGAAGCTCTGTGTGACTGGTCTGTGATCTCTGTGCAGGAGGGCAGGTGATGCCCTGGGTGTTTCTCCTGCACTATCCTGTTTTGAAGGCTTGTGTTTATGTGAGGTTGGTTTGCCATGTGTGTGTTGTTGCTGTGCCAGGGCCCTGCGGACCCAGCCAGCAGGGATGGGAAGTGTGGGGTGAATACCTGTCCCGTGGGCTTGGAAATGAATCAGCTTTAGTGTCACTGGGGTCATCAAAAGGCTTTTGGAACCAGCTCCTCTGTTGTGCTTGGCTTAGTTTGCTCTGTAGTATGAAAAGAACAGCATTGCTTTGGATTTTCCAGGCTGTCAGTTCCTACCTGCCTTAATGTGACATGCCCAGCATGAGAGGTTCTCCCTCCCTAGCTCTGGCTTGGTTTGTATCACCACATGGTGAATGGCATTAGAGAACAGTTCCAGGTTAAAAGTGCCCTTCTCCCACTCAGCTCGAGGTGGTTCCTCCATCTGTTCTGCTGTGTGCTCACAAATGGTGCCAAAACAGGGAGGGAATTGGTGAGGAACTGGGGGCAAAGCAATGCTCCTGGCAGCAGGGCAGGTGTCAGCTGGGCTGAAGCATTCCTGACACTGCAGCATCGTTCACCTGCTGTTCCCTCTGCCCTCACACCCAAACTGCAGCCTCAGCTGGGATGTCATTGCTTCTCTGAGGTCACACAACCTCCTGGTTTCACCCCACAGACAGTCTGTGGAGCTCAGGGCAGTGTAGGAGTGTTCATTGATGAGCACTGCTGGAGGCAAAGGGCACACCATGAAACAGCCCTGGCATAAATCCAGCAGTGCAGACTGAGCTGCTTTCAGCTCTTCAGTGGCTACTCTTAGAGCACAGTGGTACCTGCCAGCTCCCTGCTGGTGGTGGGAGAGCCAAGGAGAGCAAACTGAGCCCACTGCACATCTGGCACTGGAGTGTTACTGTCTGGTCATGTCCTCTGCTGCTCCCTTGGGTGAGCAGAAGTGCTGAGGCTGCTCAGACCCTGAGTGGGTTGTTGGCTCCTTAGCAGCACAGTAAGAGGAGTGTCAGACTCAGTGCCAGGTGAACAGGAGAGCCTTGGAATGACAGTGCAGGATCTAATGCTTTCTGGGGTAGTAAGTGGTGTTTCCCTCTCTCAAGTAGTTTACACATTGAACAGAAGTGTTTTTGTCTGGGTTTTTTTGGTGGTCTGGCAGTGCTGGAAGATGCTGTGTGTCCTCACTGATGTCTGCCCAGTGATCTCCATGTATGACATGCTCCTCCTGTGCATTTTTCTTAAGCAATTCTATTGCTATTGCATAACAAGCCATAAAGCCCAGAGCTCACAGGGGCTGGTGGCTGTTCCATGGACACCCCAGGGATGGGAGCTGCACTGCTGAGACACAGCTCAGCTGGAGGAGAGAGAACCAGCACTGTTTGGCAGTGCCACATCTGCCCAATTGACATCATGCAAAGACTTCAGACTTGGTCCCTTTTCCCCAGGTGCTGGTGCTGTTCCTGCTGGCACAGTGCCCACACAGGAGAAGGAATTTTCTCAATTTCCTTTACAGAGGCCAAACTATTTGAGTCATTTGAGATCACACAGGTTAGGTTTGGTTATTACAAATGTGGAATTGGCAACTGACAGAAAGGAAAGTGCATCTGTTTTAAACACCCAAGTGCTGCTCTTGAGGTTCTGTGATTTAAATTTATTCCAGATGCTCTTGTTCCAATTGGTCTCTTTGTTGCTCCACCTCTCACTGATGTCTCTGTTGTTCAACTGCTTTAAATCTCACCTAATTCACTCTCTTGCCTGGGTCTGTGTTGAGAGCCAGGCATGCACTGCAGGGATTGTAATTAGCTGTCTACACAAGGTCTCTGTTTAATTGGGAATGGGAGGAGGAGAAATTCCACCCAGGTAAGACAAAACATACCTCAGCAGTCAGGGAGCTCTTCCCTCACCAACCCAGACAAATCCATGGCCACAGACACAGAGACTCATCATCTGTTGTCCTCACCAGGAGTAGCCACATTCTGTGCCCTGATGGGTCTATGGTTTGTTCAGTGTTGGTTCCCCAAGTCACTATTTCCCAGTCCATGCCAGGAGTTTAATTTTTTTAAGTAATTAAAAAAACCACTAACTCTTGTCTGGAAAACTCTATAGAACAAGGTGCATTACCTTGACAAAACATCTTAGCAGTCCTGTAAACGTTTATTTGAAGTGTTCTGCTCTTCCACAAATGACAGCACAGGTCTGCTTAGTTTTTCTCCCCAGCTTTGAATCGTGGTAGCAGAACATGAATGTTACTATTTTTGCTTTCTGCTTTCCATACACAATGCCCTGAGGTTTCCAAAATACACAGCCTAGAAGTAATTGTGCTCACTAGACAAATATGAAATAGTTTCTTTTGCATCTATAGCACTTCAGCCTTGAGTGTAGCAAGTAAAAGATTAAATGATTTGAAGTGAAATAAAAGCATTAGTCCCTCTTTCCTTCTCTTTAATAGATCCTTGGAATAACTAACAGTACTTGTGTTTGTACGAGTGTCTGGGAAAGAGCTGTGAGAATCACGTTTCCCAGACTGTGTGGAAAAAGCAAAGAATTTGCTAAATATATTTAAAGATGGTTTCATGGCTCCTGCACAGAACCCAACTGTAAGCCCTGGGTTTAATTACGTTGTCTGGAATCACTGAAGGAATTTGGGCTGTGAAATGGTGGAGTAGTTAAGTACAACATTCATCCCCTTTTATGTAGAGTTTGGTTGGAGACCTTAGGGAATGACCAAGGCACCACAATGATGCACTGAGTAAATAAGTGTTCTTTGGCTATAGGATGTTGTAATTCCTCACACAGTGTTTCTGAGCACACCACACTCTGCTGGAAACACAAGCCATGGGGAGCCAGTTACCCTGCACAGACTGGACCCAGTTGGCTAAAAGGAGTTCTCTCCTCAACACACAGGTAGTAGCAGTGTCAATAATTAACAGTAATTTCTTCCCTAAGCTGTTAAAAAATAAAAGGCTCAGTCACGTTGGCCAAACTCACCTGTGTGTGGACCTGGAGAGGAAGCACCTACAGCCCCACTGTGTGCCTGGGATTGGTAGTTTGGCATCCTGACAGTCATTGAACTCTTTGAAATTCTGCTGAAATCTATTGCTCATCTCTTTTCTTTCTCATTTTCAGTCATCCCTTTCCAGTGAAGTTGTTTACCCTCTGTAAAGAAGAGATCAAAAGATCCAAAGACATTCGGAAGCTTCGCTCCAGCATAGGAGTGTGAGTACATGAAATGAATCTTTTTCTTGTTACAAAAAGTGAAGAATATTTACATTACCAGATGTAACAGGTCTAGTTCCTGTGGAATTGAAATGACAAATGCACACAAAGACATGTGGTCTAAGGTGGTGAGAGTGTCATGCACTTCTGGGTGGTTGGGGTGAAACATGTGGTCTGATAAAATTGAACAACTTTGAAAATGTTGATATTCTTAAAGATGTAGTGAAGCATTTGCTTTTTCTTTGTAGAGAGCTTACTCAGTGCCAGTGACAGATATTGATTCATTGATTAGCTCTTAGATGTGCACTAGGATCAGCTGAAAACATCTGCAAAACGAGTGTGTGGCTGTAGGGTGAATCCCTCACTGGGGTCAGGCAGCAGAGAGGGCAAACCAAAGTGTCCCAGTTGGGAAGGACAGTGCTGGGGGTGAGGAGAGGAGGGAAAAGGACAAAACAGGTCCAGTGGCAGAAACTTGGTGAAATGGCTTCAGTGTAACAACATAAAGCAGTGACTTTATTGACTTTCATTTCTCTCTTTTCCTGGGAATCCTTTCAGAGTGCAGGGCAGCCTGAAATGAGCCACAGCCCATGTCTCCCCTTGCATGCATCCCACAGGCCCAGCCCTCCCTCTGCCCTTGTTGTCTGCCTCAGAGTTTGGTTCACGGGTGGTTTTTAGCAAGGCTTTGGTGCTGCTGCTTGGTAGCTTTAACCCCACATTTGTAGCTCCACAGGCTGTGGCAGCTCAGTCACCCATCAGGATCCCATGGACTCACCCTCAGTGTTTGCTTTCCCACAGCACTCAGAGCTGAGATTTCCTGGGGCAGCACAGCTTCCCCTCCTGCCCTTTTCCCCAATATTCAGCTTCATCCTGATCCTCAAAGTGTACTTGTACAATTATAACCCCAAATCTGTTTGGTTTTTTTCTTGTTTTTTAGGTTTTGTGGCCTGATTCAATTCCAAGGAGACATGAGAGAGAAAGTTTTCTTTCAGCTGTTTCTCCTCCTCTGCCATCCCTTTCCTATAGTAAGTACTGAAGACTTTGCATGTTATCAACTTTCTTTAAAATACAAGTGAAAAATAATTTCAAGGGCATTAAAGCAGCATTCTTTCTGTCAGGTACTGATGTAGAGAACAAGTTGTGTTTCTCAAGGATCTGGTATCTGCAATGCTGCCCCTGGAACAGGCTAATGGCTCCCAGTAAGTCCCAGGAATGTTCCAGTTGGGCCAGTTGAATTCATTCCCTGTGAAAGACAGAGCTGTGGCCTTCCAGCTGGGAAATACTGCAAGAGCTTAGTGAGAATGCAGTGACTGTAGGAGCAGGAATTGCCTGAGGTGCAGACATGAGGTCCCTTCTGCAGCAAATCTCTGGCAGAGGCAGGAGTGGACTCAGTGTCCACCAAAACATGACTGCCAGGAGGAGGGACCAGTCCAGCACCAGCACTGGGCTCTTCCCTAGGGACTCTGGTTGCTTCCCTAACGCTGCCTCTGCTTCCCTGCAGATCCGGAAGACAACAGCCAGTCAGGTGTATGAAATGCTGATCACCTACAGTGATGTGGTGGATCCTGACATCATGGACGAGGTCATGGCCATCCTCAGTGACACCAACTGGTAGGTGCAGCTGTGCCAGACAGGAGTGAGAGCTGAAATAACTTCTGTGCCCCTGAAGTTGAGACAAGTCAAAGCCATTTAAAGCTGGTGGTGAGGAAGGTGTAAGAAATGATACTGCAGGTTCAGAGTCTTCATTGCTTCCAGGCTTGAAAAACATTGCAGCAAGGAATTCCTCTGTCCTAAAGACCTACCCATTCTCCTGTCCCACTGGCAGTGGGATGTATAAAATCACCACTCGATCAAGTAAAATACCCATATTTTTCTAACAACATAAAAAGGGAGGAAGTCTTGGAAGTTCTCCATGAAACAGAGACTGGGGCTGTGCAAATAGTCAAACTTCAACTTGCACAGACAGTTTCTTGGCATTTCTGAGCACTGGCAGGATTTGGGGAAAGGAAGGATCTCTGCAAGCTGGAAAACAACAGAATTAGCAGAACAGCTCAAATCTCCCATGAAATGTAATTACTCAACATGCTACAAGCGTTGTATCCAAGCAAACATTTGGAATTGGAACAGTTTAGATGTTTCCCAGGCACATTGTGGCATGAATTAAACACCCACTTTGTAGAATGTAATTCATTTTTTACCTACTCTTACCTGTACCATTGGCTTCCTCCAGGGGCAGGGAACAGTGTCCTGTTCTCAAGGAGCAGGGAAACAGCATTTTGGCATTGGATTTTTCCCTTTCTGCAGAGTTTAGCATTGTGCATTGTCATCCCCTGGACAGGTAGCTAAAAGGCTGACTCTCCTGGAGCTGCTGCCCACACCCTGCCCCACACAGCAGTCAGGTAACACATGAGAACAGACAGGTGTAAAAATACATATCATTTATTTAGTCATTATATTAATGGCTTTTTTCTTTCATTGACATTTCATGGAAATGAAATTATCCCAGCCGGGTTCAAAGAACAAACACACCTTCAGGCTGGTTACAGATTTGCAGAGTGCATGTTACCTTATTGGGCTTTTATTTACTTTCCTGTTTATTTCTGTGCCTGAGCTTAAGTAACTTTATATTTGGGAAAAGTGAGTCTGTCATTATGAGGAGTGGCTGCTGCCCTCTCCCTGAATTTTCCACTGCAGATTTAGACCAGTCCCAGATTGGAAGGATTGGTTACCAGCAATTCACCCGTGGTTATAATTCCTTGTTGAACTGCACATGGAGGTTTAGGATTGTGCTCAGTGTGGTTCAGTGTTTATGAGATCTGCATTTAAGGACAGGCTTGCTCAGAAACTGCAGAAAGAACTTGTTGCCAGAAACACTGAGCAGGATGAAGAGGAGACTGAAGAAGAGGAGGCTCAGGGGAGACCTTCTCACCCTCTGCAACTCCCTGACAGGAGGTTGGAGTCAGGGGGGGGTTGGTCTCTTCTCCCAGGCAACCAGCAGCAGGACAAGAGGGCACAGACTCAAACTCTGCCAGGGGAGGGTTAGGTTGGATATTAGGAAGAGATTTTTTAGGGAGAGAGTGCTCAGGCATTGGAATGTGCTGCCCAGGGAGGTGGTGGATTCACCATCCCTGGAGGTTTTCAAGCTGAGACTGGATGTGGCACTTAGTGCCATGGGCTAGTGACCACGGTAGGGTTGGACTCGATGATCTTGGAGGTCTTTTCCAACCTGGCTGATTCTGTGATTTTATTCTATGAGGTGACTTCTGTCACCAAGGGATGGTTACAGGACCCAAGTTCCAAGTGGTGCAGGAAAGGCTGTGGTAGTACAGTTCTGCTTATAAAGGGGTTACTAAAGCAAAGCAAATTCCTTCCCCAAAACCACTCCAGCAGGAGCAATAGTCTGTTTTCACCTTGCCTTTTGCAGGGGGTGCCTGGCTCCCTGCTGCATCCTGGCTTGGAGCAAGCCCTAAGGTCCTCACTGCAGTGTGGCCATTGCTCTGAGATGAAAGCTAAAGAGTTTGTTTACTTAGAACTTAATTGTTTTATCTTGGTAGATTTGAGCTGTTTACAGAGGAAGAGATTTGAAGTCATTGCTGAGTGTCAGAGTGAGCTGCTTGTTATCCTCAAGCTCCCTCAGTGCTAAAATAATCATTCTAAATTCTGAATTACACTAAGCATTAACAGCAGGAAACCAAATGAGAACTAATTTGGGGGAAGAGGGTAATTACTGGGATACACATATTTGTTCCTTGTTGGAACTCCAGAGAGTTTATCATACAAATGTGTCATGCAGAGTTTAAACAAATTACTCTATAAATAATACATTTTGTTTAGCCAAATGAAGGTTTCCAGGATTAAATAAGACAAATTGTTCAAGGTGTAAACCAAAACAAAAACAAAACAGTTCAGGTTATTTCTAACTTCCCCTTTCTGCTTTTTCTCTGTAGTTTTGGACTCTGTTCATGTGCCAAGAGATAAATTTGTACTCACTCATTTACAGTTGTTACTTAGGAAAACCCAAATCAGTGGTGAGCAATGCCAGCAGCATTCCAGCTCCAGGGCAGGCTCCTGCCACAAGGAGAAGAATGCTGGGTGTATGGATTTGGGGAATTTGGGGGCTTTGGGGAACTGGCAGTTCTGGAGGAAATGCTCTCATGCACTTAATGCAATTTCAGGAAGTTTAAAAAAAACTCACAAATTTAAAATTTGGATATTCTATTTCAGGAGAAAACTTCTGGGGATTGTAGAGTGTTCTCCAATTCCAGGAACTTAAGAGGATAAATGAATGAGTTCAAGGGGTTGTATGAGTTGTATGGGCTGCCCAGGGAGGTGGTGGATTCACCATCCCTGGAGGTTTTCAAGCTGAGACTGGATGTGGCACTTAGTGCCATGGGCTAGTAATGATGGTAGGGTTGGACTGGATGATCTTGGAGGTCTTTTCCAACCTGGTTCACTCTATGAGTAAGTGTGGGGGTGATTTTTTTAATATAAAACCCTAGAATAGTCTTGGACATTTTAGTAGCCACTGGTTACCTGTAGCAGAGCTGGGGTGTGTTTGTGGTCTGTCTGGCTTAGGATGGGACAAAAATGTTACATTGATCTTATAACAAAACCCCCCACAATCTGAGATGTACATGAAAGGACACACACATTGTAATCCAGTGCTAACATGGATTGCTAGAGAAGGGTGTGGATATGGCCAACTTGAGGGCTTTGTGAAGTAACTGGCAAACCTTTGCTCCCACAGGGAAGCTGAACTGCCTGTGGTGAGAGAGAGACGTAACTGCCTCTGCGACCTGATGAAAGTGCCCAAACCACAGCTGGTGTCCAAGGTGCAGGTAGGAATGTGCTCCAGAGGGGTGGTCTGTTCATGGGGATGTCAGTGGGCACCAGCAGGGATGGCCTCAGCCAGCTCCAGGGTACATGGCCTGGCTGAAAGCTGTGCCCTAAAGCATTCCAGACCTTACCCAGACACATTGCATCAGGGAGATAATGCAGCACAGATGCTCAGACATTGCTCCTCTGCCCATCCTAGGGAAAGGAAAAAAGACAAAAAACTTCCCAATTTCAACAGCAAAATTATGACCTGAGTTGTTGTGCAAACCACAGGATTCCAACACTGCCCCAGAGGAGGAGTAGGATACAAAAGTGAATGCATACTTCTTCCAGTTCCTTAAATACTGAAGGCTGAGAGAAGACTGTCTCTGGTAGAAACAAAACAGTAAGAAATACACAAATACATATCCAGGTATCTCTGATGGAACTGCTGCAAACAGTATTAATGTGGAGGTTTTGTGCTCAGTTTGGAGCTTTACCTTTTCCTCCCCTTAACATAAGCAAAGAGTCAGTGTAACTTATAGCACAGAGTTCAGGCTGCAGCTGACAGTGCCACTGAAGGTGAGGACCTGTCACAGCTGTCCTGATGTCCCCAGTGCTGCTGCCATGAGTGCACAGCTCCTCACATGTGCTGAGAGCAGGAGAGGCAACAGAGGAAACCAAGCATGGCACTATAAAAAGGTGAATGAAGTTAATTTCAGCTGAAACCAACACTTACCATTCCTTTAAAACCTGTACAAATAAAACTTGCTAGAGGGGTGGTTAAAACCCTTGTGCTAGACTGCAAATATTGCAGCTTTGTTATTTTCTTTTCCAGTTAGGTTACCTAATCACACAAGTGTGAGGACAGCAGTGACACAGGCCTGCTCCAGCTGACCTCTCTCTTCCCTTTCTCTCTGGCAGGGCTCAGCATGAGGAGGCTGCAGGCCCTGGCTGCTGGGCTGTGCCCAGAGCTCGTGGTTCCTGTGCCCTTTGGGCAGGAGGAGGCTGTGCCACAGCATCCTGACTCACTGGAGCTCAGCAGGAGCTGAGCAGTGCCCTGTGGGACACACGAAGAGGCAGAGACTGACTGATGGCAGATGTGCCATAGGAAGGCTGCAGTCACTCTGTTTTCAGGTTTTAAATGTTGTTATCTGGGAGGTTCTTGTCGTGCTCTGTCACACTGACCTGTTGGGTTTGTTGTCAATGGTTTGTACAACTGAGCAGAGCCTGTGCCTGCTGTACACACATCCAGTATTAAACCTGCCCCCTGCACTGGCCTCTTCAAGAGTTGTTTTTCAGGGGTAAGAATGGCAATGCTTAGTGGTACTGAAACTGTGCATCAAGTATCCCTGTGAAGTCTGTCATTCCTATGTCACAGGCAAAAAATCCAGGGTTCACTTCAGCTAACAAAGCTTCTCTTAACAGCTCTTTATGTAACTAATTCAAGCAAATGGTTTTTTGTGGCAAAATAGCTTGTGAAGAATAGAGGTAAATCAATTCTTCAAGCAGCTGCTGGAATCCTGCCCATTTCTTACTCCCTACAAAATGAAATGGCTCCAACAATGATCTTTAGTGAGACAAACATGATGGTGAGCACAAGTGCACAGGCAGCATAATACTGTAATTACACTGTTCTTGGATGGCTCTAATTAAATCCCACTATCCCAACACCTCAACTGTGGTGGTGTGTGTGTATGTACACATCTCTCAATTGGAAAGGAAGGAAAAAATTGAGGCAGAGGAGCTAAAACCAAACCGGTTTCTCTGTGAAGTACCTGCTGCAAACCACAGGAGTTCAGTGCCAAAACTCCAACCTGGCTGGCTCAGATTCTGTTTGTTTTTGAAGAAAGTAACTATAAATTATACTATTCAAGACTTGGGTGTACCTGCAGCCTGGACTGGCAGGTGCAATTGCTGAGTTATGCTCTGACTGCTAAACAAATGGTTCTCAGCTACACACACCACAGGACAAAACACTCCTGAGCCCACACAGTGCTGTTACACTGCCATGGAAGTTTCTAGAACATTCTTGAAAGATAAGGCTCTGGTAACCTTATGGACTGTTTGATGGGTGTTTAAATTAGAAATACAATTTTACAGTTCAGCTGATGATGTGCAACAGTACAACAAGCACACAGCATTACCTATGGTGTAACTGTGGTGTGACCCCCTTAGAAAATATCCTAAACCCCTGAACTGTTTTGTCTTCCTGCACACAGATACATGAATGACACAGCTCCCACTGCCTCACCTTGGGTTTTAGTTGAAGTGATAATAATCCATCCCTTCCTTTAGGTTCAGCATGTTCAGGTTTGTTTCAAATGCTCCACCTGTCAAATCCTGTGAGGGAAGAACAAGAGAATTAGCTCAATCTGACAAACTCATTTCAGGTTGTAACAGGTTTGGGTAATTTAGTTCTTTCAACCACAGGAGAAAGTCTCATTGGCAGAACGAAACAACTAAAGCAAGGCTCAGCAAGGTTTCCACTCAAACATGAAGTGCTGAGGTCAGTGTGGAGGGACAGGACAGCTCATCACCTCCCTCTGTGCTCCCTGTGCACACAGGGACTGCTCAGCCCAGCTCTGCTCACTCTGCCTCCATTGGCAGGGAATGCACCAAGGGAGGTTGACAAAACAAGTGGTTTTGGTAGGTTTTGAGCACTGATTAGCTGGTCTGAGAAAACAAACCTTTCATCCAGCAACTGAACTGTTCTGCAGAGCTAAAGGTGTTTCCTTTCGAGCGCCAGTTGTGTTATCAGGACAGGAACTGGGCAGGTTTGCTCCATGAGCAATCTTGCAGGGCAGTGATGTCATTAAGAAAACATGGCAAATTCCGTGTTTCTGAGCATTTCTTCTGGA
>NW_008688930.1:5240-11512 GCF_000695815.1 Acanthisitta chloris | reverse complement strand
GGAATGCCACCAAAAAAAATAAAAAGTGAAGCTGACAGTACCATGGGAGGTTGATAAAACAATAGTGCATGTTCTTGTGGTTGGCTCAGAGCAGCAATAGTTAAAATTTAACACTGTACAACATCACTCTGAGTGTCTAGGATGGGAAGTTACAAAAATGGAGTGCAACTAACCTGGAATTCAAGGAGGTGGAACGCTAGGCTTGGCTAGAATAATTGGAATAAAAAATTACTCTGGGCCATGTTCTTCTAGTCTCACTACCAATGCCAAAAAAACCCCAAAGATCACATAATTGATCTAGAACGTGAATAAAAACCATAACCACCAGTCATAAAATTCATCACTGAGCTCTGATGTTTATGAACCCTAAAAAAAAGTCAACTACTGAATAATTTGGAGAAGGGCAGGAAAGGGCCAATGGCATGAGGCTTTTGAAGCAAGTTTCACTTCCCTAAGGTAACCAAGTCCTTAGCTGAGCAACAGGACCTGAGTGGGACAGATTTTGACTACTTTTTTGGGTTTACCTCTTGAAACCAGGAATACCTGTTGGGATATAATACTTGGCAGGACTAGGCCCTAGTCTCACAAGTCAGTCAGATCCCAAACTGTCTCTGGTCCATCTGCAGAACTTAGCAATCACTCACATCACCAGAGAATTCTCCTCAGAAATGCAGGTCTTGATAGGACCTTTAGCCTCCACTAATGATTCCATAAACCCAAAGTTCCACAATTTGGGCCACAGGGTACCAAACAGTTGTGTTCAGATTGCTGAAAAAGTAACCTGCTCTATAGTGGGGTTAAAAAAAAATTTATACAAGAGCCCAACTGGTAAATGAAGTGGGAGGGTTAAACCTCTCGTTCCCAGAGCACAGGGCTGAGGTGCAGAACCAGGCAGAGCTGCACAAGAACTGGCCTAACAGCAAATTTTTTGAAAACTTTTATATAATCAAACTAGTTTAATTGCTGAGACAGGAAAATAAAAATGCCTTTCATTTCCAGCCCTGGGACTCCAGGCCAAAGCAGGGCACAATGCAGCACTTCTGAGCATTTTGCTTTTACCTCCAAGTGAGAGCAAACCCAGAGCACAAACCTTTGGGTGAAGTGGCTCTGCAGGCTGCCACAGAGCTCTGAGCAGCCACACTTGGGCTCTTCAGCAAAAAACTAACACACACAGAGCAGAATTCCAGCTCCAGCCCTTTGTGAAGCCATTTTACAATGCAAACTGAGCAAAGATCAGAGGCTGCCTTGCCTCTTCCAGCAGGATTTGCTCTGGTACCAAAGCCAGGCCAGTGCTCAGGAGGGAGGAGCTGCCTGGAAAACTAAAGAAGCCAATGCTGCTCTCCAAGGACGTGGCCAACAGAGTCACTCCTTGCAAACAACCCACTTAATAAGCACATCTAATCCTCAAAATCAACCTCTTAGAGCTGCATAGAAACATGCAGGGTTTGTTTTTAGTAGCAAAACTAAAACTAATCCTCCACCATGAATGAAGAGCAAAATAAAAGGCAGTAAGAGCCCAGGACACTTTCTTCTTCAGAAGAATGGTGATAAACTTAGGTGGGCAAAGAATCAGCAAGTGGAAAATGCTCAGTGGGCACGAGTGGAAAAACAGACTGAAATCCCAACTGAAGTCATGGGCCTGAGTTTTCAGGCAAGATGTACAATAGTCTCTTTGTAAAGGCCTCACAGATTCAATGTGCTTTACAACAGGTTGCACAGATGTTTTGTCCAGGGACTTCCACCCACCATTGTGCACAGTATGAAAAATTCAATTAGTTGTGATATTACTAACTGATCCAAGACTTTATCAACCAACAATACATGATAATGCCCTGAGGCACTTTCAGTCTGGCTTTACAACTCAGCTATGAGCTCAGAGTTGATTCTGAGGTTGGGAGTGCCAAGTTAAAAGCTGCACCAGAGCAGAGGAGACTCAGCCAACTCATCCCTGAGCAGATCTGTACAGCGTTGGGCTGTTGGTGTTTGGATGTAGCTGCAGGTTTTAGTCACTGTCAGTGTTTTAACTAACCTGGAATGTATTTGCTATTTTGCTTTAAAACTTGTGTTACAACAGCAAAAGAACTGCTGGTTACCATCTTCTGGTTATGTTATTAGGTCAACTAAAGTGGATGAAATAAGTTACCACAGTGAGAAACAGAAGATGCTTCAGACCTGGCAGTGCCAAACAAAATTGTTTTCAAGGTCTGATGTAAAAACTAAAGCCTTTGCCAGATGTGTGGCTACAAAATATGAGGAGGAAAGAGGCCTGGTGGCTGCCTGCATGTGCTCAGTTGGGTATATAGTGTTGTTGGGCAAGGCAATACAACAGATCCAAGCTGTACCTTCCATCATTCTTAACTCTACCTGATCCTGCAGGTTTAAAGCCCTGAAATACCCTGCACAATCAGTTTGGTGACAAAGGCCATTCAACTGCATAGCAAAAGCTTCTAGGATAAGCTGCAGTAAACAGAAACTCATTTTCCTAAGGAGCAATCCCTGTCCTGGTGCCCACAGAGCAAGAGGTGCCACTCACCAGCTTCACACAGATAATGAACGGAGGAGTTGCATCTCTGAAGTGACACACAGGAATTTTTGGCTTTGGTCTCTCCTGCAGGAAAAGGCAGTAGAGACACACAGGTTACTTTTGCTGGTTTAGTTTTAGGAACTGGTAAACTCTAAAAGGGAAAGAAATCCCTCTGAGCCCTCATGCTGAACGGTCCATGCTCATTCTTTGCCCTTCTTTCAGTGCCCCTTAATTCCATACCATCACCTTTCAGTGCAGTTGTGTTTCTCTGAGTGAAGTTACACATCACACCAGATGTTTTCTGCTGCTGGAAGGAGCAGGTCTCACTCCTCACCTCCAGGTCCTGCTTGCCACCCTTTCCCAAGCAATTCTCTCTTTGATCTGACTACAAGGCGTGCTGCTTCCATAGCCAACCCCATAAACAATATGTTCTTCTTCTTTTGGTTAATTTTTTGCCACTCCAGTGAGCTGCATCAGCTCCTGTGCCACCAGAGAGCATCAGAGCAGGCACCAGAGCAGAGAGAGAAGAGGATCTTTCCCTCCCAGTGGGAGCTATGAAATGGCTTAGGCCCAACTGGGACTACCTACCTTTACTTTAATAGGTATTTTACTTTTATCCCCCATACACCAAATTCTGCTCCCACTTAAAAACCTGCCAGTGAAGACTGTGTTTTCCCCATCATCACAATCCTTTCAGAGTATGTATTTCTGTCTTTCCAAACTGGCCTCAGTGAGTGTGAGGCTCACAGTTCTAGCTCCATAGCTGACACTCCAGTATCAATCCCCAGCCCTTGGCTTCTGGCACAGCCTCCTTGCCACAATGAGCTGCTATACTACATTTAAAATCAGCAATGTATCCCTTCAGCACACTTCCAGAGCAGTAAATAATGCAGGAGTGGTCATAACTCACCTCAGATTCTTCATAAGTGTAGAATCCTTTTGTTATTTTCTTCTCATCGACATCACAAAATGCAGTTACCTGGCAAAGCAGAAACAACATTTCAGTAGGACTCTGCTACCAGCAGTACTTGACCTGGATCCATGGAAGGAATGCTGCAGGCATGGGAATGGACACAGGAACAGGGCAATGCACCCTGGGCCTCCTACAGAGCTTAAACACTCCTTAACTCCTTTCAGGGTGTATCTTAGGAAGATGAGCACATTCTGCTTTCAGGAGCATGAGAACAGGTGATCTAAGCCACTGACTCTGTAAGAGAACATCTCTGAGATCACTAACCATCCTCACTGATGTGCTGAGTAAACCAAACCCAGAGCCCAGGCTCCTGGTTTTGGCACTCCCACTAAACACCAAAGGTAAGAGAGTACAAACCTTCTCCTTCCTGCCTACCCCAAACATGGATTGTACCTCCAGACCCTCAGGAGAGCAGTGCTGCACTATGTTTTGGGTGCTCTGGCAGCACCAGCCTCAATTCCAGGTCATTCCCATGGATTTGGACTTGTGTTTTTCAACTGACAAGTTCAGCAGATTTGGTGTTTAAGCACATACAATTACTGCTTCATTTTGGTTACTCTTGCTGGAGTTATGGCAGCTTTGTTTGCAGCCCTCCTTGCCAGATATTTCTGAAGATTTTTTGTTTGCATTCCTCATAAACATGCAGGCAGGATACATTTTGCCATCCAAAATACACAGTGGCCTCATTTTTTGAGCCAATAGGTTGCCAGGAACATTTTGGAAGACTTTTTAAAGTAAACATAGCTGTTTTCCTCTGACTTCCTTTGGATCTGTTCACAGTATCTACACAGAGCTCTTACGCTGAAGCAGAAGAGTTGAGATAGTTAAGGTCTTACAGGAATCAATTTTTCTGGCGAAATCTGGAGAGCAGTTTTCAGACCTTTTTAATTGTTCCATTAAAAATTGATTAACAACACTTACTGCTGAGGAAATTTGAAAAGCCAAACAGCTGTTAATGAATTAATAAAGTCAGAGAAGGCTGCAGGGGCTTGGCTTGCTCTGCCTGTCTACAAATCTCTCTCACACATTTTCTTCCTGTGAATAAGTTGATTTTCTTTTACCTGAAGTGACCTCATTCTGTCTGTGCAGAGGGAAACGTTGGGTTTTTGATACCATAATATCACTTCCTTCGTTAAACATCAATGGCAAGAGAATGTAAACAAAAATGTCAAGGGACTACACACATGGCTGAACATCAGTGTCCAAACCAGTGTGGGGAATGAGCTGATGCACTGGAGGGGGTGGGCAGGGATTGTCCTTGGAACCACTCCGAGGGAGACACTGAGACCTGGGAAACAGATTGCTTGAAAAGGCACCAAAGGAAATGAAGATGAGGACACGAAGGAAACCTGAAGTTTTCACAGTGGGAATGTGAGACTAAAGGAACCACATTATGGGCTGACAGACTTTTGCTCTGGATGATGCTGATGCAGGGACTGCACTCAGGACACTAATCCCTGGGACAATGGAAGTGGAAGGAAATCACCCTCAAAGGGAAAAGTTTCTTCTGGTGTCCAACCTAAACCTCCTGTCTTTGAGTTTTAAACCATTCCCCTTGTCCTGTCACTACATGTCCCTGGAAATTGTCTCTCTCCAAAGATCATTCTTGTACCACCAAATTGCCAATAATCATAACCCTTCCTCTCACACTGGGCCATAATTTAGAGTGGGGAAAACTGCTCACACCCTTTGAGGTACTGACCCCTCATGATGATCCTGCACACAAAACTGGTAACAGCAGCTCTGTGATAGAGTAACAGGTGAGTCTGTGACAAATTCCCCTTGGAAGATGGAAACAGCTCAAACTCTTCTCTGAGTTACCACAGAGGTATCTCCCTGTGTAATTCTCAATGGGCTCAGTGAGCTTAAAGCTGCTATTTACAGTAGTATAAAACAGGTCAGACTTGAATGGGCAATTTTTCTGCCAGGCTGTGCACCATGTGGGTGGCCCAAATGTAAGTCAACTCTTTTTCTGACACACACTATTTATTTTCCAATTAAAGCAAAGCTCTGTCTGGAGTCTAAATACAGCACTGAGGCACAGTTGTTTATCCTGTAAGGAGAACTCAGGGCATTGGGCTTACGTGAGTTATTGACTTTAGACTCTGTCAGGATCAACCCAGAGTTGCCTATTTATTTCCCTGCATTCATGGCCTTTCCTTGTAGCTTTTCTGAAGGTGATCTATCCATACATGACCTACTGTCTCCCTGGGAGGAGCCTGTGAATTATAAAGCCATAAAACAGTCTCAACTTGCTTTCCCCCCCCCCTCCTTTGAGCAAAATGACTCTTTGCCAAAGCCTCTACCAATAAGATGCAACTGAAGTTTGCAGAGTGCTCAGATCATATAGTAATTATTACATGGGTTTTTTTTAATATCACTTGTATGAAACCCTGTACAATTCCAAACCAAAGGAAAAGGACTGTAATTCTCTCAGCTCCAAACTGGAAGAGACAGTTGTGTGTCTGCTAAAGATAAACTACTCATTCCTGTAACTTTTAGAAACATGGATTGCAACATCCCGTAACAATGGTGCAAGGGGAGAAGGAGAAACAGTTTTTCCCCCTCCTAAGAGAAAGTTTACATAGCTCAAGAGATAAGATATTTACTCAAAACCAATCTCTGCTAGGGGAGGACACGTGAGAGGAGGATAAAAGCACTTCCCTGGCTGTCTGGTTGGGATAAACACAAGTGCTGTGTGCAGGGACACCCAGGCTGGGGCCATCAGACCTCCGGGGGAATGGAATTCATGGGCTGATCCTCCCCCAAATGTAC
>NW_008688930.1:0-5209 GCF_000695815.1 Acanthisitta chloris | reverse complement strand
ATGGTGTGAGTGGGTTGGGTGCAGCTGGGATTACCTGCCTCTTTGAGCTCTGCTATGAGTACACAACAATTAATTGTCTCCTACATAATTTGTTTACTGCCTTGTTGGCTACTGCAGAGAATGTTTCCTCACACTTCCCATTCCACTCAGATTTCCTAACAGAAAACCCAAACGATTTCATCAGCCTAATAATGTCCTTTCATGGTGAATGGTTTTCATAGGCTTTTATTCCCTCATTTTCACCTGTGGTTTGCTCTGAGTCTGTAATGGTCATTTACAGAAAGCAACCACATGTCAGCAGAGCAGATTCCCAAGATCTGTTTGAGCTGAAAGGATTCAAGAGCCAAGTTTTACATGGGAGAGTGAATAACTCAGCAGAACGTGGTAGAAAACAGGATGACCCTTTCAATCAATGCTCAGTCTCCTCTCCATCCTTACATCGGGAGCTCTCAGAAAAGTTATCCTCAAAGACTCAACCTGCAAACTCCACAAAATCCTGCATGAGCAGATCTTCCCTGCTGCATTCCACCTCTCCCACAATCCTCTATCTGTTCTAAACTCCTAGTGACCCTGTTCATTCTTCCATTTATAATTCTTCCATTCAAGCTTGTAGAAAGCCTCGGAAGTATGTCAATATACATCTCTGCAAAAGCCAAATCAATCTTGGCCATCCATGTCAAAACAAAGTAACTGAAAGCATTATAAGGCAAGTTGAAATAGCAGCAGCTAATGGCAAACAGAACAAGAGACACACAGAGGCAGAAACATCTCCTGGTGTGCCATGAAACCAGCAATGTCTGTCACCCTCTGAGTGATTCTCTGCTTTTAGCTCACCTGTTCAGCACTGCAGCCAGGACAGAAGCTGTGAGCATCCTCACATCCCTGCCATGCCTCCAATTAGACACTGCTCCAGCTCCCCCCTTGGCACACATTCCATAACAAATCACTCCAGACAGTTTCAATACCTGAATCCAACATGCAAAATAAGCTGCCAAACACTGGACACACAAAACTTCCCTTCTTACCTACAACGACCCCCTGTCTCTATGGGTAATCTACTGCAAAATAAGCTGCCAAACACTGGACATACAAAACTTCCCTTCTTACCTACAACAACCCCCTGTCTCTATGGGTAATCTGTAGGTGTCAGATCTGTTTGCCAGTGTCTCATCCCTCTAGAGCAGGGAACTACCTGAGTTCCACCAGGAGCACTTCAGGTGCCCATGACTCTGTGCTGACAAAACAGAGGTTGAAAAAAGCACATCCCCCTGAATGGAAGGAGCAGGGAGATTTCCCAGCCATGGGTCACCATGAAAAATTCTCTCCAGTCCAAAATGAAGCCTCTGTTTTACCCCATGTCATTTCAGGATGCTTTAGACCTCAATTTAACTGAAGCTTTTGTCTCTCCATGCTCTGTAGGCATGATTTGCCTTCATTTCCCATTCTGTCTCTCACTCCACAGTCAAGGTGGGTGTAATATTCTTCCCATTACTCATGTTACTTTGCTTTTCCAGTTCTCACTCCAGTCTTGTGCTGCCATTCATGTACCTCTAGACTGGTTAAATGCTGCAGAACTTACACATTCTTGCCTGTGTGAGTGAGCTGAAGGCTCAGGGCTGAAACACACGGTTTGGAGATGTTGCTCTTAGGAAAAGGTGAAAAGAAACCAACAGATCATTTTAAATGGTTAATGAACCAGGAAAAAAGGACCTTCAGATTCTTTCTGAAGCTTCTGGGTTTGCCACCAGCAGACAGGGTTGTCATAGAGAAGCTTCATGGCCTGGCTGTGCACTAACACTGTTTCCAAGCCACTAATGAGCTGATGCCTATTTTGTCCTTTCCTCTCCTTTTCTCTGAGCCACTTGAGCACTATTTTCAGCCATCGGAAATGACACAAAATGTTAATGCTGAAGTTCTCCTTTTAGCTAAAGTTTGATGGAGAATAAAAGAGCAGACAAGACAGCTCAGAAACCCTCCAGGCACATGGAGCATCCCAAAAAACATTTGGTTTCCATCTTCAGCTGCAAATTATAGACAAGACGGATGTGTTTTAAACAAAAAAAGGTCTGTTTGACTTCACTCTTGCAGAAATGCTAATACTGAACCACTGTCAGTGGTGTGAATCAAGAAGGGGACAGCCAGGAAACAGAATTTCCCTAAGAATACTGAGATCATGGTAATTAATTCAGAAAAAAACCCCTTACTAGTGGAATAATTTTTTTTCGGGTGTTGCTGTTTAGCAAAAATCCTGAGCCTTGGAGTTTTGCCTGAAAGCTGTGGAGACAAAGCTTCATTTTAATATTCACCCTAGAGACGGCTGAGCAAAAAGGGAGAGTTGCTGAGGTGTCTTTTTAGCATAACCATAATTCCAAATCACACTGTTTCCCAAACAGGCTAAAGTAGTAATTAGTTTGAGCATACTCAGACCATTGTTTCCTGGACGTGCCTAAGCTGTGTTTGCTGAGGAGAGATGCTGCTTGGCATGGAGCAGAGCTGGACTTTTCAAACAGCCCACAAAGTCCTAGTCAGCACGAGAAATGTGATTGCTTTGTTTATCAGGTTCCAAAAATACTAGAAACATTCTTTTTGGAAAGTGATGTTTTCTTCCACCCCCTCAGCTTGACAGTTCAAACCAAGTCATTCTCTTCCTGAAGGTTTCACAGAATCACAGAATCAACCAGGTTGGAAAAGACCTCCAGGATCATCCAGTCCAACCCTACTGTGGTCACTAGCCCATGGCACTAAGTGCCACATCCAGTCTCAGCTTGAAAACCTCCAGGGATGGTGAATCCACCACCTCCCTGGGCAGCACATTCCAATGCCTGAGCACTCTCTCTGGAAAAAATCTCTTCCTAATATCCAACCTCACCCTCCCCTGGCAGAGCTTGAGTCTGTGCCCTCTTGTCCTGCTGCTGGTTGCCTGGGAGAAGAGACCAACCCCCACCTGACTCCAACCTCCTGTCAGGGAGTTGCAGAGGGTGCTAAGGTCTCCCCTGAGCCTCCTCTTCTCCAGGCTGAACACCCCCAGCTCCCTCAGCCTCTCCTCATGGCACTTGTGCTCCAGTCCCTTCACCAGCCTTGTTGCTCTTCTCTGGAAGCAGAGTTTAGGTTTTTTCACAATTATAAAATAATACAAGATGTAATAGAGTTTTTTGGGGGTTGTTCTTCATCCTAGAGTAGTATGTGTCCCAAATTTTCTAGAGGTACTTGGTGTCACCTGAAAAAACAAAACTGCTGTGACTCCACAATCCAACTCAAGTTGGTCTCAGGACATCCAGTGCCATTCTGAATGTTACTAACAGGATGCAGCAAACACAGCAGAGGTGAAATTTTCATGAGCCTAAGCTTAATTTTCAATGGTTTTATACTTTCAGTAAGTTTAAACAGTTACATTAAACAGCTGATTTTGGCAATTTAATCTTCCTTTCAAAGGGGATTGGACCTTTTAAGTTCACACTGCTTCAGAGGAGAAAATGGTAATTGTATGGATGTAATACATCACATTTTGCAGTCAGAGGCTTTGGAATTGTATTTTACAGGTGTCTGTTTGAACAACTGATGGATTCATATCCTAAGGCCTCCATTTACAAGCCAACATCAAGTTCTACTTGTAGATTCAACATGACATTGAATCTCTACTGCTGTCGTAATGAACAGAAGATATGAAAGCTTAAATCTTGTCAAGGTGTAAATGTCTAAAAGGTGAGACAGGAAAAGGATTGTATTGTTTTCAGGGCTGGAAAGGATGAAGCAACAACGAGTTACAACCTTTGTTCGGATGGGATTTTTAGAGTCTTTGGCAAGAGCTGCAGATTAGTCACAAAATACCTGAAGGATTTTTGAGAAGTAGAACATGGAGTTTCCTTTCTCTGCTTTTACTGTTATGAATCTAGAATGAAGTGTAAACCACCACGAATTTCCTACTGAAAATTGTATGAATTTATTTCCTGAAACTCCAGCAGCAAAATCCTATGATTACATCTTGGAGAAGTGAGATGTTTTAACTGCTCCTGCAGCCTTTTGCCAATGACTTCTGTGAAACATGAGGATACCATTGAAGCATCAGTTCTGACTGGGCTGGACAGACTTGGGATCTCACCAAAGGAAAAGCCATGAACTTACAGTGGCACTCACAATGAGCCTGAACATGGAACAAGTGCTTAATCAGGACAGACAACACCAATTTCAGCAGAAATTAGCTGTCTAAAAGCCTCTACTCTCTCCTAGGATGACCCAAGTCCCTTTCTGAAGTTATCAATCTTCACTGGTTGTTGAGAAAACCTCTGAACACTTCAGACAACATGTCAAACTCAGGATGAAGTTTGATTGCTCTGTGTAAGGGATTAAAGATCAGACTGGCTGCATTTCAGCAGCAGTTTTCTGCAGCACATGTGCAAAATGAGTCATTCTTGGCACAACAATTGCATCTGGCACATGCACTTGCTAAATGTGTCTGGCACAGTATCCAGTAACGAACGAGTTAATGCTCCATATAATATTCCAGTACCAAACCAAAGCATACTGGAATAGGTGCAAGTGTAACCTTGACAGAAGCAAAACAGTATCCCAGCCCAGAGCACTGCCAAAGCAAATGTTATGGAAAGGTCATGGAAGGGACGTGGGGATGCAGCTAATTGGAACCACACTGCTGGTGTGGGGGGAGTGGAGGCTGTTCCGTGCTCAAGGAGAGGTGACTTTGGGTTCTTTGGCAGGAAAATGGCAAAACCCCAACAATATTATTTTTCTCTTGCCCTTTTTATCACCTCTGTTGTGACATCTTCAAGTTGTCACTGTGTGTGCTGAGCAGGATGTGAAGTCCTGAATGAGTCACCTACAGAAGGAGGAGGCAGATGTAACCCAAAGCTAGAGAGGTTCTCTGGCTTAGCATTAGTTTCCACGTTGGCTCAGTACAAAAGAAGCTACAAAACAAAACAAAACTCCAATACCTAAGATGGTGAGACACTGCTACAAAATCAACATGGTCTATTTGTTTTCTGTAGCATCTCAAAAATCTCCCAGACAAACTGTCATCTCCTCCTTTGGAACTTGGGTTCTGATTCTCCTAATTCTGAGACAGAAAAGTGCAGTGGTTGGTGGGTGTCCTCATCATGCTCATAGCCAGTGGAATTCACAGAGTGCTCAGCAAAATACTAACAAAAAACCCAGAACATAAACCCCTCCAAATCACAGAATCATGGAATCAACCAGG
>NW_008688929.1:67718-83320 GCF_000695815.1 Acanthisitta chloris | reverse complement strand
CGAGCGCTGTGCCCTGCGCGCTGAGCCATGTGCGCTGTGCGCTGAGGGCAAGCCAAGGGCAGAGCGCGGCCCGAGCCGGGTCAGCGCCCCCGGGCCGCGGGGAATGCCGGTAGCGTTCCGTCATGTGCCTCTCCCTCCAAAACATACGCAGGATACGTAGCTTATTTTTCCACAGAGGATCATCCTCCGCGTAGGGAATGGGGGTTTTTTCACATATCTTCCAGACTTCTGTTTTATATGGTTTTTAATCCAAAGCTGATTTTATACGTTGTCTGCTAAATGTCAAATAAAAACACAGCGGCGTTCCTGCCCGTCAGAGAGAGACTGATTTATGCTAGTTCTGAGCTGCAATGTTTGTGAGTGCCGCGGCAGAGCGAAGGGAAGGCTGTTCTGCAGAACGTGCTGACAAGTTACATAAGACACAATAGCAATTACACTATGTGAATTCCTTTGCACACAAAAGGTATTTACACTGACTTCCAGAACAGTAACCTTCCATAACAATGCGCTATACATACTATGTAAAAAACCCAAGGGATCTAGTGACCCATTTGTGCATGCCCAGTCAGGAAATGCTAGAAGTGTCTGTTTCTAGAAAAGGATAGCTGGCTCTACCTGAGCCTGCTCTTTTTGTGTTGCTGTGCGTTGTGAGCCTCCTGGTGAACGGTGCCTTGGGCACAGGAGGGTCACATTTCTGGAAAGGTCTGGCCAGATCTCTTAGCACCTTGTACAGGACCACACAGGAATGTCTCAGGGGCACCAGTTTTTCCTTCAAGATGAAATGTTAGAGCTAAGGACAGCCTTCCAGGTGACTTGGCAGAGGAGTTGCAATTAAATACAGGAGGCATAACTGTACCCTTGGGTGAACAGGACTTAATATTAGAACAAGGAAGCAGCACTGGACACGGTACAATACCCAATAGCAGCCAAGCAAACGCAAAGCAAAAAATCAAGCAAGCTACAGTAGAAGTATTTGAGCTGCGAGATGCCAATACCATTTCAGTGAGGTCAGCCACGTCCTGATTATTTCCTGTGTATTCACCCTCTTAATATATGGATTGGTCTTGGATGCAGGACTGAACTGAAATCGCTGCCTTCCTGCTGGTAGCCTCATCTCACAACTGTGCTGTCTGCACAGGGTTGGGTTTAATGCTGAAATCCTTGCAGGTATGAGAGTCTGGACAGCATGCTAAACTGCATGTCTGTGTGGTAGCCCAGGTGTCCTGCAGCAGCAGGCACAGCACCAGTAATACCTCAAGATGGAGTTGGAATGGAATGAAGTGTCACAGCCTTGGTATGTTTGAAGATGATCTCACCAGGACTGGTGGAGGTAATGCCCTGGAAAGGGAGAGGAGAGAATATTGCGGCTGAATTAGGAAAAGCAACTGCTAAAGTACAAAAAGCTGTTGCCAGACTTGGACAGCTAAATTAAATTACAAAAGGTGACAAAACTGAAACCACTGTGTGACCACTTTGCATTTTACCTGGGCTTCTGAAATATGCAGTTTCCAGGTTACTGAGATTCCCTTGTTATCTGGCCACCAGTTCAGTGAGGTCACACAACAGGAGTTATGTATCACTGCTTAGTTTTGCTGTCTGTCTGTGACAGAGCAGATTCTTTGTCTTGATTACTGACTCCTTGCCCACTCTCCTGATTTATCCCATTGGCAGGGATGCATGGCGCCAGTAGGCTGGCTCAAGGCAGCTTTCTAACAAAAATCTTTGGCTGAAAGGAGAGTCACATGGTGTCAGCAGTCTGTATACCTATTGTCTGGCTTGTGCTGGAGCTGCTGGTGTTCGGGGTGTCACAGTCCCATTGGCAACAGTGATACCAGTGGTAGGTGAGGGGTGGCATCCTTTGGAGAAATGCATTTCATGAAGCAGCAAGGCGAGCTGGGAACAGAGGGTGACAGTAAGGCAGACATGGCAGTGGCTTCCCTACCAAGCATGAGCAGCCCCACAGCACCAAAACAACAATAGCAAAACAGTCCTGGTGATGGCTATGAGTTTCAGGTAAGAGTACAGATTGACAGTGATGATCCAAGTGAATGTAGTGACAAGGAGGTTTGAGGTCGAGCCAGAAAGCCAAGTCGGTGAGTCAGGATCAGAATCAGGTTCAGCGACAATAACCAGGGGCAGCCAACCACTAGTCTGGTCATCATCAGACAAGCCTGCAGTGATAGGAAGGATCCAAAATCAGCCCAGGTGGGTCAGGGCCTGGATCAGTGCAAGCATGGCCAGGCATAGTCATATCTATAACACAGCTCAGGCAAGGACTGAGAGTGTTCAATGTAAGCGCAGTTCCTGGCAAAAGTAAGTGGCCCTCACTTCTTACAGCTCTTTCTCGTGCAGCAGTCTGATCCAAGGTCACTCAGGTGCACTATGGCAGAGCTGCCTTCAAGCACAGGCAGCTTAACACTGACTAAGGCCCCAAGAAAAGGTCTAATTAAGAACTTAAGCCTGTCTGAGGGCCATCCGTATGTGAGTGACTCGGTATATGTGGCTTAGTAAGTATTTGTGCACCAGAGTTTATTTTAAAGACATGTAAACCATTATAATTTATGAACAATTGGAGGCATGGACAGACATACTATGTGTACACCATTAAATAAGGGAATCACGTGGATCCTTGATTCATATGGGTGTGTTTTCCTCTTGTCACAATGCTTCTGTTAACTTTGCAGACAAAATTCTTTGGATTTTCTTTTTTGTTTTTCCTTTCTGCTGGTCCTTAGGATACAACTGTCTCTGGACCCAGAAGAGAATACCAGGCTCGTGCTGGTTACCTTGTATTGTACAGTCAATTTCCTCACAATCATAAAATATCTCAGAACCAAGAAAAGAGCCCAGACCTGGAAGATGGGCCATGCCAAGGAAGTCCCTGGACAAATACTGCAAAATGCCTCCATTTCTAGTGACCTACTAGGACTGACAAGCCTTCAGTGTGAACCTGTTAGAAATGCCACAGTCCTCACTCGGGAACACTTAATGCTGCAAATGCTGTCAGCATTGACATGTAGCCACACTGGCTAAAATAAATTGCCGATGATAAATTACAGCCACGGCCCCTCTCCATTCTGGCTGCAATAGCTACAGTGGTGTGCTTGTTTAGGGATTTACTTGACCCTGCAGGCAAATGCAACTCATTGATTTCCTTTCGTGTAGGTAGAGCACCTGGTCTTGTGTCTTGGGAGAAAGACTAAGACCTGGAAGGGAAACTCATGTCAGGTCTTTGCCGGGAAGGTGCTCAGATGAATGCATATACTTCCAGGCATACATGCAAGATAATCTGATCAGTTCTTATAGAAATCCTCTTATTTCTGAGATAGTGATTGCAAGTGACACAAATTTTTAATGGACAGAAGTAAGAAACAAGCTTCAAATAAAAAGATCAAGAGGGAAAGCCAAGAGCTGCAGCTTTTATTCCCTTTGAATGCTGGAACACATATTGGAGGGCTAAGCAGTTCTTGGTATAATATTTCAGGGGTATTACATTGCAGCAAAAAAGTGTACAGCATCCAGGTTGGAGGTCCTTTCACATTTCTTACATCATTTACCTCTCGTCTTGTTTATATTTTGGAAGCCTGACCAGTTATGGTCCAAGTACAACCAAGAAGCCCAAGTCCAGAATAAAATGAAATATGGTGGTAGGGTCACTGCTGGAGTCACTATTATTAGTTCCTGAGGGAGTTTTGGTCTTAGCTGAAGGGGTAACTTTAGACACTGAGGGAAGTTCATGATGTCTATAGGTGGCTGAAATCCAGAGCTGTAAGGTGATGCAAAACCAGCCCATACTCTTTTACCCAATTCCAGCAGCCCTGGGTGTATGGGCACACAGAGGACATTTTGAAGGAAAAAGAAAGCAATCAGGAAAGAAGTTAAATTATTTATGGTGAGCAGATGAATTTAGCAAACCTGCCTACTGGGACAGAGGCATAACTGTGAGAATCAGGTAAGTGCTTAATGCTCACAGATAAATCCTCTCACAGCCCTGGTGGTGTTTGTATTATATGTGCAGCACTGGAGGCATATATTGCACTCTGCACATAAAAAGGAAGTTGGCTCATGCTCTTTCAGATTTACAATCCTTTTTAAATTAACCATTTCTGCAGTACAATATATGTGGACTTTATGAGACACTGTGTATTTATGCAGCTGAGCCCGTCCTCAGTGGCACACTACCCTGACTTTCCAGGGCAGGGGGTTTCAGCTGCATTCATACTCCAGATATTTTGGCTTGATTTTATCCAGATTATACTGATACTTACCTCTTTTTCTTGAGGCAGATCCTTCGCTCCATATTTATGATTTATCCATGCCAAGCTTTCTTGGACCTCAGTAAGAATTTTTCCTGGTAAGTCATGAAGAAACAATGCATACTTAATCTCTCTGGTACATATGCCATTATTAATTTCATGTCTAAATGTGGCTGCCTGAACTTCAACTGTCACTGCCAATAGCAACTGACCACAAACATTATCCTTAACAATAACAGCATTACAGAGCAACTGTGACCCCATGGAAAAAGAAAGATAAGGTTCTGTCAAACATAAAGCCCTTGAAAACATTTTGTAATAGCTAATAAGATTTATCAGGAATAAGGATGAAGACATTTTTTTAATGAAAAATGTCCTTGACTCTGTATTTGTCTCTAGTTCATTGTTTCTTGTGGGGCAAACTTTAGTAAAAAAACAACCCTGAATAATGAACATAATTGCTATTGTAAAATCGAGTATTTTGTCCTTCTTAAAGCCTTGTATTTTGTCAGTTTGTGTCTTGCTTCACTTGGTTCTCTGCCTATTTCGTAAAATTTTGTTTCCTAATAACAACCGCAAAGTTGACGCTAAGTATTAACCATGAAAATCAGTGATTTTCTGCTATTCTGAAATGAAGTATTCTTTTAGACCCAGATTCAAGTTTAAACCTAAAATTCATAATGACTTCCAACCTTCCAAATTAATTTTGAAATATCAGGGTTGAATAGAATTAGGGGACTGTGGCACAGCCTTTCACCAGCGTGCAATACCGTAATCAGGAGCATACATCTTGTTCCTCTTAGCACACATTTCTATTGCATTTTAATGCTGTTGACCCAACTGGTTAGCCAATATTCAGTGTCATTTGTAGGGGAATCAGATATTTCTCCATTTCTGACACATTATTTTTTGGCAATGTGTATAGAAACTCTTTACACTGAACATTAGGAAGGATTAAATAGCAGGAGACAATACTCCAATTGTCATTTCTGCCAGTGCTCTAGCCAAAACCCCTCCATGCTCACATTTGTGTGTCCTCTGCTAGCTGTTTGCCAGGTAGTTGGCTGTGCTCTTCCATCCCATTTGGCAAGAAGAGTTGCGATCGATAGTTCATGTTTGTATTTGCTGGGACAGTTTTAGCTGTGTGTCCCAAGCATTTCAGGCTTGTATGTGGGGCTGGACCGTGGGCAATGATTTTCCATTACTGCAACAAACATAAAATGGAAAGATGCTAACTTGGCTTAACTTGCCATCAGTTGTATACCCTACTGCACACACTACATATGCCAGTGACAATTGGAAGCATGTTTAGAGCATTTCCATTTCTTCTGTACAGCACCTTGCCATGCATTTGCCCATCACTTAGGAGAGTTGGCCTCCCTCTCCTTGGGCAGCACCAGCGTTTTGCTCAGTTTGCTGGGATATACAACACAAGGGTAGCTCAGATGCTCAGCTGTAGCTGTTCTTGGTTTTGCTCTTGAGCAATTCTGGTCCCAGGAAATAGATTTTTCAGTCCTTCCCCTTGATGCAGGTGGACAACAACAAGGCAGCAGCACCTTCCAATCATTCTTTCTCAAAACACACATGATTTTGCAAGATGTCCCTTTTAATGCCAATAAAAAGGATCAGTCCTGTTTGTATTCAGTAACAAAAAAATCCAAATAAAACAGCATAGTACAAAGGGTCAGAAGGGACCTTTTTGTATCTGCCAGTCCAAATGTTTGCTCATTTAGGTATGTTCATCACATAATCTTGTAAACGAACTCATTCAGTTGCAATTTGTTTCTAGCCAGGTTTCTTATTACCCCACGTGCATATGGAAAGCTGTTTCCAAAGATCAGCCTTCTGTTTATCAGAACGATTTATTTGTGACCAATATATATCAGTTTGTCCTGCTGATAAGCTTCACCTTCACCTCTTCTGTGGCATTTACAGTTCTAGGAGCAGCTGGTTTCTTTCTGACCCACTGTTTTTCAGGGCACTATGCAAATTCCCTACAGCAATATGCTTCCTCTGTAGCTTAAAATATTTAAATAATCATCTAATTTAGAAACCAAGTCAGAACTTAGGTAGGCTGAATGACTGGAGATTTCCATCTCTTTTTATTGACTACTGCAGTCCCTGGTGACTGTACTCGTAATTTACGTGTCTTTGTGAGGTGTTTGAAGTTGGTCAGCATGAATTTGGACTTCAGTGCTGTTGGTTTTTTCTCCTGACCACTGGTTCCCATAGCAGTTTCTTTCTTTAACATAACCAGATGAAGTTTCATCAGTGTCATTGGTAGCTTTTCTGCCTCTGTGTCTGAAATACATATACCCAAATACCTTGTCTGAAATAGTTTGCCATCATGTTTACTTTAAACAGGCCTGAATTCTGTATTGTATAGAATTCCTCCCCATGATGTACAGTTCATTAGCTCACTAGCTGAGACCTGAAATTTGTTTTAGTCCTGAAATCCATCATCTTTCACCATGGATTATTAATTTTTTACTTTATTTCTGTCAGCCTAGACTTTATAGTCAGTTCTTCCTAGGCAATATTTTATATGTCCTTTACAAAGGCATTCCCTCCCGCTTTTCATGGCAATTTTAAGTTCCATTAACAACCCCTTGTTCCTGGTGTCCTGATAATTACTGGCAGCATTAGGCTGCTTCCTCTCAAGAGCAAGAAATTCCTGTCAGAAGTCTGCATTTTTGTGTTGAATAGTCACCCACTTGTTGCTTATACATTTGCCAGGCTGCCCAAATATTGAAGTTGAAAAGTGTTTCTTAATCATGATTTTTTCTTGAAATGGAGGGGAATGTAACAATAAAGCTGTTATCAGCTACCATGTAATTGCAGCCCTATTTCCATTCTGTCAGTGGAAACTGCTGCTTATTTTAAAGATTATTATTTAATTTCTGCTTATATGAAATGTGATTTCTTACTGCAAGTCACATTGAAGCTGCTGACACTTGCCAAAACTTGTGCTCTAGAGTCAGAATGATATGCAGACTTCATACTTCTCTTTACACTGAAAATTGAAAAGAGTGGTTCAATGTTGGAGGGGAAAGATCATTCAGGTGCTGGCTTACAGAGAGCTGGTTAAGCCAGACAGGGAGAGGAGTGGCAGGGGTCATTTTCAAAGAAGGGAGGGTTGGTCTTTGCCCGTGGTACCAAGAGAGCCAATAGCTACGTGGCTTTTATTCATAGGCTTATTTGAACACTTTGAATCTACACTGAGAAGATCTGAGGCATGCACAACGCTGAGAGGTTTTATCAACTTATTTTCTCAGAGGTGGGCTGTTCTAACTGCTGTTGGAAGTGCTGGACATGCTAACTAGAGTCTCCAACCACTGCTTTCTGGTTGACTGACCTCAAAATCAGGCAATTCCTGTCCAAGGATGTCTGTAACATTCTTGAAATGTTCTGGAGATGATTGAATGCAATATTGTACAGTTACCCTATTACAGGCAAACATAAATAAGCAGACGTGGGTGTGAAGACTTTTGTGGGCCCTAGCTTCAACTACCAAAGGTGAGTACTCACTCCTGGATGCAAAAGCTGCATTACCATTTCGAGTGCTGGTGTATAAAATTAACAGAATCGAATTGCCAGTGCTAAGTAAAAACCAGATGATTGAATGCAATATTGTACAGTTACCCTATTACAGGCAAACATAAATAAGCAGACGTGGGTGTGAAGACTTTTGTGGGCCCTAGCTTCAACTACCAAAGGTGAGTACTCACTCCTGGATGCAAAAGCTGCATTACCATTTCGAGTGCTGGTGTATAAAATTAACAGAATCGAATTGCCAGTGCTAAGTAAAAACCATATAGGAAACTATATAGGAAACTATATAGGAAATCATATAGGAAACTATATAGGAAACCATATAGGAAACCATATAGGAAACTATATAGAAGTGCTTTTGCACTGAGGGGAGAAAAGGAGTCAGAGAGCCCTTCCCAGCAGAATTAGAATGCTCTCAGGTGCAAATAGAGAAAAGAGGGCATGAACAGAGCAGAAATAGGATGCAATCCATATAAAATCTCCTGTGCAATCTATGGAGTGCAGGGGATGTATAGTGCAATAATGTTTAGATTTTCCAGTTGCTGTCAGTGCTGGCCAAAAATATGACTCATTTAAATAGGATTAAGAGCTGCATTTTGAAATTAAGAATCTGGACAGACAGGTACTGACATGGAAATGTACACAACAGTTTGTTTAAACAATGTCTTTCACAACCAGCTACTCAGGTACATGTGGCAAGCCACAATACTTTTGCCACGTCAGTAGCCTATGCCACATGTCCCAGCTTTGTCATCTTTGTCTAGGTCCATGCTGAGCCCCCCTGTCACACTCACCTGCCTGGCTGCCACACCACTCTTATCTGCTCTCAAGTATGTTTCAGCCCTGAGGACGCAGAAGTACAAACTCTTGGTCTTGTTGGGCACATGCTTTCTCATCCTTTCAAGGTTTTCCTGTGGCATTCGAGCAAGTTTTGGAGGTTGCTTAAGAAAAGCAGAATTTTATCTTGAGAAAGTGCTGTGTGAAGAGAAACTGTTGGAAAACACACACATACTTGCTGTCAGAAATCCATGATTTCATTTGAGACAAGGTCTATGGGTAAGAAGATGCTGTCTTCCTTATAATTGAGTATTCCCAGAACAAGGACCTGAAGAAAGAAAGAGGAAGAAGAAACTATTAAAAAAAAAAGAAAAAAAAACAAGAAGAGAGGAAAATATGGGTCCCTGCGTCAGTTTCATATTGAGAACTTGGATGTGTGTGATTCCACATGGGAGATCTGCCTCTAGCAGCTTGCTTTTCATGTAAGAGAGAAAATACTGAAAATAGTGCCTGCCGGACCCTCATCATGCACTGAGGAACATGGATATGACATCTCTCAAACAGATCGCATGTCTGCAGACTCAGGGATTTGCCTGTGGCCTCTGCACCAGCACCTCTGATGGCTGTCCCTGCAGGCAGCAGCATGGAGAGATTCCACCCCCATCCCTGAGGGGGTTTGGAATGCCCTGTAGTGAGAGTGTTGTGGATATTGTAGCAGAGATACAGTGGAAATATCCAGAGATGTGGTGCCTTGTGAGCTGGCTGCTGAGGTGATAATCACAACGTGTAGTGCAGGCAGCATTCCTCTGCCTTGAGGTCAGCATCCTAAACCAGTTAGACTGATGCCAGCACCTCACCACACCTGCCAGTAGTGTCATTAAAAACCAAATCCTCATCTCCAAAACGTCAGCACCAAAGCCCAGTTCAGTCCTTTATTGCCTTTTTGGCAGCCCTAGTCCCAGCCATCAGGTACCACATGGGGATGGGGTTGGGGACGCGCCAAGATGAGGTTGGGACATCAACCTGCATGGGTGAGGGGTCAGAATCAGGCCTGGTGAGGGGTCTCCTTACATCTAACAGCTCCACCCCACTAGTATCCCTGTTATTTCTAGGACAGAGACAGCGGACTCAGGGCAGAAAACAGTAAGAGCAAGGCCATAATGGAAAAGATAAGATATCACAAGATAAAATGCAATACAATGCAGTATTGTGTAAGATATTACTGCTGTGGTTATGAGAGCTCTGAGCTGATCAAGTGACAAGGCAGAGCAAGGTAATTCTATCGGGTTGTTTTGCATTTGTGTCATTTTTGGTGGTTTTTTGGTGCATTTTGCATTAGATTCCACTACTAAATCTAAAGAAAGCTCCTTTTTGTCTGGTGACACTGGCGAGAGCTAATCACTATTCCAGCCTGCATAATAAACCCGCATCTACATTCAGACATTTCAGAGGGCATCTTGTTTTTAAAAGAGGCTCACAGTAAAGCTCTGTGCTGCAACTTGAAAAGGCAGCCAGCACCCACCCTGCAGCAGGGAGAAGGATGGAGCCCACAAGCCTCCAAGTGCCTTTTTCTCCTCCTGCAGGGCAAAGCCTATGGAGCAAAAAAGCCAGAGCAGGCCCCTCAGGGATGCTGCTGCCCAGGACCTCATGCTTCTGTGTGATACCACACCTCCACATGCCCTTCTTGCTGGTCTTAAGAAAATCTGCTCAGAGAGCACTTACACACTGTTTTCCTTTTCCTGCATCACAGAATTTACCTATTTGTAATTGTATCTAGAATTATTAAAATACCTTTAAATTTCTCCGATCTATTTATATGTTATATAAACAGAGCTGGAGGAATGAAGCGATTCCTATAAATCAACAAAACACCAGTAGTGCTGCATGTGCCTTCCCTTCCCTTTTTTATTTAAAAACATCTCAGGACCAGTAGGATAACATGCTGAAAATATAAATCATGCTGCCTTTTGATGCACTTCAGTAGCTGTAAATAAGGAAGAGAAAGATTTACATATTGGAGTATTATAGACCCACGTAGGATGAATACTCACTGTAGCTTGTAATAAAATTTTTTACACAGGTAGTAATAGGACATAATTGCATTTGAGGTGTTTAAGAAAGGGCACTTCTCATACAGACTAACCACGGGAACAATTAGAGGTGCAAAAGTCCATTTTCCTTATGTGCTCTCAGTCACAGAATATTTGAAACTATGAACAAATCCACAGGTTGTGATCTTTTGTTCAGAAAGTTACATAATTATGGGTTTTTATATAACTAAAGGAGGTTTCTTTTGATCTGCACTTCTATTAGATCATGCCGCTTTACAGAAAAATAATCACTAAGTTGGTTTGCACAGGGGACATTTCTGAGCAGTATAAGCGAGATTTTCTTGCAATAAAGCTCATTACACCCTGAGGGTTGTGTATCTTTAATTTTCAGAAGGTAAAATTGCTTGGAAGTCTCTACCGTGATTGAAGTGTCTTGTAGCTACAAAACCTGTGCACTCCTCCTGGCAATATTGGCCTTCTAACTCGAGCAAGCCTCATAAAACCTCAGAATATCATTTGTTTCCAGTTGTCACAACTAATTTCTCACTAATGAAAAGAGTGTGATGCAGGACAGATTGAGTTCCATAAACATGATTTACTTTGTTATCTATGTCATTAAAACAAGCAATTAGCCAAAGCTTTAAGGGTTACAGGCTTTTCTTTTAGGATACATTTATGATGAAAGCAGATGGTTCTCCAGGACAGGAGTTTCTGTTCATTCACAAATGCAGCAAAACAACTTAGAGCCCCAAATTCAACAAGAAACACCACAAGGGGCTGTGTCTTTCCTCACTACTCAAATTCCCTTTAAGGAGAGCACGTAACCAGCAACCTTTGCCTCCTAACCTTTCGTGGGGACATGTGCCCAGGGTTTTCCCAGCTATGTTGTAAGACATAGACCAGTGCAGCACCTGGACTTTGCCACAGCCCTCAGCTTCACTGCTCCTTCTGCTCAGCAGCACACACCCCCCCCCCCCAGTGAGGAAGCTCATTTCCCCCACATGCTCTCAATTTCAGGCAATAAATAAATAAAATAAACAATAATCTTGGAGCAAAAGCTTATACCAAAGCTTTGCATTTGTCATGTGTGATAAATCCTGGCTGTAAGACCGAGCATCCATGTCAGTAAATTTAGCAGCTGTATTGCCCTGAAGACTGGTCAGTATTTTGAGGGGTAAATAAGGTTCTTTTTTTCCTCAGTGGTTGCTGACAAAGCTTGTAACAAGTCTAATAATGCTTGGGTCCTGTGGGAAATATGTATGGTAATTTGCCTGTGTAAACACTCATTCCTCCTAAGGAGATGCTCTGCCTGGCTCTGTGTGTTCCTTCACATGTTTTATAAAAACAAATAAACAGCTTACTCTCATGCTTCTTCTCACCAAATCAGTGTCATGTGTCAAAGTCCAGCAGCCCCAAAATGCATCTCTGATCTTTATGATTTCTTTGCAGACTCTCCCCAGTCCTCTTCTGCTCAAGAGTCAAATGCTTTTTGCTCCATGACATGAAGATCAAATTAATTAAGACTACTTTAAACTTTTTTGGTCATGGTAGCCTGGGAAAGTCATGTCTTCTGACAGTTTTATTTATTGATGGCTCTATCCCTGGTCTGTTCCACTTAGATGTTGAAAAGATGACCATCAGATCCTGGCAAGGAAGCACATAGTTCCTGTTAGGTTTCACAGATTGTTTAAATACCTTTCAGTGTCTGCAACTCTGAAGACTGCTTTGCTTGGTTTTTCAAAACAATTTTTAAGCATTGTTTGATAATCATCACATCACTGATCATCACTCAGCATGAAACATCATTTATGAATGGAGGGCACGAAGTGGTTTCCATTGCTGCCATCTCCTGGTGCAGTTAATGAACTCCACAGGGCAGTAACAAAGGCACATTAACAGGGTAGAGAAATTAAACAAACTAAAATAGCATACAAATTTTCCTGAGGGCAGCTGGTGGATGCCAGGAAAGCATCTTAAAGGATAATACACGCCAGAAGGACCATTGCCAGCTGAAAATTGCAATGCTCCCTAGAACTGCTTTCTCTGTTGTTGTAGTACTGCTGTAACATTCGTAATGATATTAGAAAACATAAGAAAAAAATTGTATTTCTCTGTGTTTTGGAAGGCATTTGATATAGCATCTTTGCAGTCAATTTTACAGCTTTGCTAAAATCATTTCCACACTGTTTGTATGGCTCAGAGTGGGAAAAAAGAGAACATTTTGGATTTTAAGCAGGTAAATGTGAAACAATAGAAATTATCCACGAAAGTTCAAGGAGAGGTGCAAGGTTAGAAATTACTTCAATTTACATTTTTGGAACTGATCAGCTGACAAGGTCCTGATAGTTACTGTTGTTTGGTAACTGTTAAATGATAGAAAAATTAATAAATCTCCTGGAGTTCAGTAAAGGCAAAATAAGAAATGAAGTAACCTGAGCAAAAAATAAATAAATATCTTTAGGAGCTATTTTTGCTGCACAGCACAACACATTTCAGAGTAAAAAATAGGCTTTGCTGTGCTCTGCACAGAGAGCAACTCCATGAGGTGCACAGCTGAATCCAGTGGGAATCCATCATACTAGTACAAAATACATTGAATTTCTGCCCTCATTTTGTGTACAAAAGCACAGTATTCTGTCTATATTCCATTCCTTCATGCTGAATTTCAGATTCTTTAGAGTTTTGTCATGCATTGGCTTGCTCATGAGCTCAAATTAATTTTTAATGATTTAAGAATGCAAAAAGTGCTCAATATTTCCTGAAATCACACCTATATACTTCAGCTGCAAGCTTCACTAATGCTCAGAAATTCATATTGCTGCCATTATGGGGAATGATGGAGCACTCGATAGCTTTTTGATCTCATCCACAGTCGTTGCTCCATTCATCAGCCAGCCAGCTGGCTGCATCAGCTCCCTTTGGAGTCCTTTCCCTGACTAAGCAGTGCTGCCATAAAACTGCATTGTATCCCACACTCTGCCCTTCCTCCACAGATGTTACCATTTCAATGGGCATACACAGTCCCTCAGCAAAGCTAAAATACTGCTCTGCCAAGTTCCTCTTGGCCAAGATACTTCCTGATGCTGATTTTTTTTTTTTTTTAGAGCTCATGCCAACTGTGTACCTTTCCCACCCCAAGGACAGAATGTCTTTGGTTTACACTGGCTGGCAGCCTGCCCATATGGCATCCAGATTTCTGGATTTCAGCATGGTTTCCATATGATCAGATTATATTATTTTGGGATAATAAATGATTTGGCAGTGCACAGCACTCTCTGGAGCATAGTCATTTGTGTTTGAGGAATATTTTGCATGCATAAATGAATGTAAAACCTAGAAATGTAAAATATAACCTTTTAGCAGGGCTATTTTTCTTGCATGGTGGAGTAAAGTAATAGCCTTCAATCAAATGTTCAGTAGGAACCTCTACCACATGCAAGGAACTAAGTCATTTTTACCTGTCAATCTCTATTTTTTAATCTCACTATCAATTGCCTTGTGAAATCCATCTGGCTCTCATGAAATGGCTCAAGAATAACCATGATTAGATGATATGATATCACTGCTATTCAGAATAAGATGCACTTCTCTTTGTTGTTTTTAAGGATTTCCTTGTTCATGTGTCACATTAAGAAGGTGTGTACAAGAAAAAGAATTAGCACTCATTAGAGACAAGTGTGACCTAATGAGGAATTCACAGGGAATGGCAGGATGAGCAGGGACTGTATGGTGACAGCTGTGGTGGTGGGTGGGTGTCTAATACAATCCAAGGCTGCTTATAGCAATGAACTTCAGACTTAACTGCTTTTGATGCCGAGAAAAGGCTGGAAAAGAACTACTCCCAGACTTGTATCTCTGAGTAGCAGGTATTTGTTTATTCAGTGCTGGGCACAAGGGGGATCGCTCCACCAAACTTGCGCAACCAGAGACAAAAACTTCACAGTTTATATACATTAAAGAACTCATACATATTCATTATTTCCAGGAATAGGTGGTCATTATTACAATTAGTTCTTGGAAATTATTATCATTATCTCCTCCTTCGTCTCCTCCCACTTGGCATTAGTCTCATGGTCTCTGGTGGTCGTCCGGGGGTCGTCGGGAGGAAGGCCGATGGTCTTCATCAGCTTGACCTTTGAGTTTGGCACATACTGCCAGGTCATGAGTCCAGCTGCATCTAGTTTTTCTTCCTTGTTTTACACTACCTAAGCTAAAATAATGCCCTAAGTTCTACCCTTTTCATGCTTAATAAACTAAAACAATTCCTTATTAATCAACCTTTTTCTTCTTGTTTATTCAGGTGCTCTCTACCTGACTATCCCCTATCCTACTCTTCGCTTTGACTATTTGATTCTTGTCATCAATTTCTCATAGAATGAGTGAGAATGAGGGTGCACAGAAAATATAAAATATTTATGGTTTATTTGTCTTTTCATCACCACTATATGTGGCAGACATACCTGTGGGAAAACTCCTCTTATCTTTGGTGGAAGCAGCTGCCTGGGAGCATTTGCAGGCAGATTGCAGCCTGAATGAAGCATTTCAGTGAGCTCTGTGTGTGTGTATGGAGCAGGAGGAATCATGGGAGCACACGTGTTTAGGTGTAGTGGCTCTGCATGTGATGCTCAGAGCACTTTCCAAAATGTTTCCACTGCACTTACACTGCTCAGTTAGCATTGACCCTAGGAAGGAAACAGGAGATAGACTTAGTGAACAACAGGCTGACCTTTCCTGGTATGCCTCTCCTCCACCTAAATAAGGCACCACAGTTGCCATGTTTTCTACACCAGCAGTTTTCCCAGGCACACAACTACATTATGCACACAAGAGTTAATTCCAAGTAGTTGTTCTGTGGACAAAGTCTAGTTCCTTATGCATCATTTCAAGTGTCTCCACACATCCTTCCATGCACGATCATCCTGGTTGCCTTCTTGCCATCTCTGTTTGCACCCACTCTCATGTAACA
>NW_008688929.1:60639-67696 GCF_000695815.1 Acanthisitta chloris | reverse complement strand
TTCCCTCATTTCTGTACATCATGTTTTCACTAATTTCTCACTGCAGTGCTTCATCTTCCTCTCATGTCTCTATATTTTTGGCAGCTAAAGAGACAACATATGCTCTCTTGGGCTCAGAGCTGCGTGTGTGCTGCCCAGCTTGCCCGTGTGCACATGCTGTTCACGCAGCGGAGCGATGCCTCCTGCAGTGGAGGAGGGCTGAGCTACCCTTTCCTCTTCTCCTTTGGGGCACTCCCTCAGGCAGACAGGAGGACATGCAGTCCCTGCAATTGCACAACTTCAACTCCTAGAAAACAGAGATAAAAATGAATTACGTTGGAAAATTGATCCTAAGGAGCTGGACTTGGTACCATCCCTTTTTGCCTGTCTACCAGGCTTTTTCTTGTCTCTCATTGTGAATTTACATCACAAGGTCCATGAGGCAAGAAATGTATTGTTGCTCTGTTTACTCTATTACAGTAAAAGATTAAAGCAATAACAGATAGAAGTACATAGGATTTGACTAGTTTCATTCTCTATGGCAATTACTTCTCACAAAATTGTTTTAAAAGCCCTAGCATATGGAGCTAGTGAACTCAAACTGCAGTATGATTGAAGGTGCTGCAAGATGCCCCTTGACCTCTTCCTCAGCTGCTCTTTTTCCTCCCCTGATACATTTTCTTTTGCTGCTGTGACCTTCTGACACTCAATATACCAGGTCTCCATCCTAAATCTGTTGCCATGGAGATTTGGGTCAGCAGTCCTTAGGGACAGTGTGCCTCTCTCAGCCATCCTAATGACAAGTCTTGAGTGAACCTGGAATGTGGTCCCCAGCAATGTTCTCCTACCACACAAAGCCTTCTGGCACCACCAGGGCAGCACCTGAGGAGTGTAATGCAGGAAGACATAGCAGAACACACATGAAAATGGTGCTGGTTGCTCTGGGCTGGGCCTGGCAGCAGTGGTTGCTTTTGCTTTCTGCACTGGACTACTGTGAGGCCAGATGGTGCCTGCTGGGTGCAGGCAGAAGGAGGAGGTTCCTGCCATGGCCCCTTGGGTATTGACCTGGAGGGAGACTCCGTGTTTCTGTCACTTTGCAAGCATAGTGATCCAAGGTGCCATGCCCTTGGGGAGATGAAGAGGTGTAGGTTTGTATCAGGCTGGTGTGGGATCTCAGCAGTCCCCAGGGCTGCCCAGAGGCACTGGCACAATGTGGCCACGCAGCTGTCCACTCTCCTCCTACATCTATCTGCCTGTCACTCTCTGCTCGCAGCACACAGCCAGACCTGCAGTATCCAGTGGCTTTCAGCCAGCACTGTTTGGGCAGGTGGGCTGTTGAGAGGCTTTATTTCTGAGGCTGCAGCTTGACTCATGCCTTTTTGCTTTCCTGGATGGCTGTGGTGCACAAGTAAACCTCACTGTGTGCTGCTCTACCACACACTCATTTTGCTTTCTCCTCTCTGTGGATTAAAATGGGTTGATTCTAAAGGCTGCTCTGACATCTGTGGCATTGTTGCTATGCTGGCTTCCTTTGTGTATCACTTGCAATATTCCCAAGTGAGTTTCTGTCAGCGGGTGCGTGGAGCCAGGGCTGGGGTGGATGTTTGGCTCTCACCTCCTTGCCTCTTCTCTGGGGTAGTGGTTGCTCTCCCTTTCACTGTGTGATAAATGGCTACTGGAATAAAGCTGTCTCCTGCCAGGGACTATGTGCAAGCACCAGAGAAAATGACAGCAAGAAAATGCTGAGGTTTCTCATAGAAATTAGTAATTAAACATGCAGCCTTTGAGGCACAGCTCCTGCCCATATGTACATGCTGAGCTCTGTCAGCTTTTGGAGAATGGCAGATCACAGCTGCTGACACAAATCTCTTCCTGGCAGGTTTAAACTCTGTAAAGCTGCTCCATCTGAGGGCTGCTTTTCTCAGTAAAAGGCCATATTCTGCTGGTGACACTCATTACATCACCCACTATTGAAAACTATCATTTTGTGGTCACTACGCCCAAGAGACACAACGACCACCACATCCCCTACCAGTCCTTTATTCACAAACACCAGGTCTAGCAGGGCACCTGCTCTGGTGGGCTCATTTACCTGTTGTGTTAGGAAGTTGTCTTCCACACACTCCAGGAACCTCCTAACCTGATTCCTCTCTGCTGTGTTGTATTTCCATCAGACATCTGGCAAGCTGAAGTCACCCAAAAGTACAAGGGCCAGTACCTGTGGCTGGACTTCTGCCAGCTGCTTGTAGAAAGTCTCATCTGCTTGTTCGTCCTGGTTGAGTGGTCTCTAACAGAATCCCACCATGATGTCTGCCCTGTTGACCTTCCCCCTGATCTTTACCCATAAGCACTTGACTTAGTCATCTTTGCCATTATCAATTTGAATACAATCAAGTCACTCCCCCCCCACGCCTCTTGCTATGCCTGTCTCTTCTAAAGAGCTTATAGCCATCCATTACAGCACTCCAGTCATGAGAGTCATCCCGCTATGTTTCTGTGATAGCAATGATATAATAACTTTCCTGCTGCGCCATGGCTCCCCCTGCTTGCTGCCCATACTGCATGCATTGGTGTACATGCACTTCTGCTGGGCTAATGACTTCATGCCCATCACAGGCATGCCATCCCTGTGCTCATCTCTGGTGAGCCTGGTCTTATCCCTTTACCCCTTTGAGCCTAGTTTAAAGATCTCTCAATCAGCCCTGCTAACCACTGGGCCATAATCCTTTTCCCTCTCTGGGTCAGGTGAACCCCATCTGACATGAGCAGGCCTGGTACTGTGTAAGCTGTCCCATGGTCAAAAACCCCAAAGTTCTACCTGTGACACCAGCCCTGTAACTCTGTATTTATCAGTCTTGCCCTCCTATTCCTTTCAGCACCAGATTGCTCAAGGCCTCATCCAGCCTGACTCTGAACACTGACAGATTTGTTGAGGCATCCACTACTTCCCTGGGCAACCTGTTCCAGTGTCTCACCACCCTGACAGTAAAAAACTCTTTTCTAATGTCTAACCTAAACTTCCCCTCCCTCAGGTTGAACCCATTACCCTATCATTGCAATTCCTAATAAAGAGACTCTCTCCAGCTCCCTTATAGGCCCTTCAGATATTGAAAAGTTGCTATGAGGTCTCCACACAGTCTTCTCTTCTCCAGGCTGAACAGTCCCAACTTCCTCAGCCTGTCTTCATAGGGGAGATGTTCCAGTCCTCTTATCAACTTTGTGGCCTCCTCTGGACTTGCTCCAAGAGTTCCATGTGCTTCTTATGTTGAGGGCACCAGAACTGCACACAGTATTCCAGGTGGGGTCTCACAAGAGCAGAGTAGAGGGGAAGAATCACCTCTTTTGACCTGCTGGCCACACTTCTTTTGATGTAGCCCAGGATACAACTGGCTTTCTGGGCTGCTAGTGCATACTGCTGACTCAGTGTGAGCTCATCCACTGTCACTCCCAAGTCTTTCTCCTCATTGTCTTAAGGAGAAAAAAAATCCCTGACAATCCTGGCTCCAGGTTATTTCTGATGTGGTCACAATGCAGCTTATTTAAAATACCACTGTCAACACTATTAAAAGACTGTGGTGTCACAAATGAACATGCTAAAACCTATTTCCTTAAGGTGCTAGTCCAGAAACAACTGTAACAAGCTGCTTGTCTTTGGCCATTATTTCTATCCTATTTAGCCTTACAGTAAGTCATTCAGGCCAAGACTCTCTGTAGGTAGGAGAGTAGGTGGCAGCGTGGGAGCAAGCGAGGGACATAATAACCACCAGCTGATCTCTGTCATGACTATGAAGTCCCCACCAAGCAGGCAGCGGCACAACACAGATAACCAGTAGGACTAGATTGGGAAAGAAGTGTTAAGACCAATGACATATTTGAAGCTACAGTCTTATGTGAACACTGAATCAGTGGTTTAACAGGATGAGTTCCTTTTGCAGACTGATTGGGCAAAGACTACCCAATGAGTACACACTGTTTCTTGACTCAGCCATGAAACAGTGCTAATGGCATAGGAACACATGAACAAATGATCAGCAGGGTGTACTGGCAAGGCTACTCTGCAGAGAAGTGCCCTAACCCAGGATCTGCCTCTGAACTTGTCTGGCTTGTTTTCTAAGATACGAGCTTTCTAATCCCACTGTTCACTTCATGGTGCCACTTTGACCCTGTCTACACACTGCCTTTTAGAGCCTGCCTGCCCCTTGGCACTTGTGTCCTCTGCCCTGGCCCCCTTCCAGCATACCTGCTCTTCCCCCTTTCCTGGGAGGCCACTTCGATGTCATCTTTCTGTATTAAAATGAGGTCAGTAGCCATGTACTCAGGCTGTAAGACTCACATGCTTCATCACCTTTTCGGGAATTTGAGTTTTGGCACCAAGTTCCCAAAATGTTAAGTTTCCCTGAACTCGCTCTTTTGTAGCTATCCAAACCATGTGAGTCATTTTTCTAATGATTTAAAAGATTCTTCTTGCTTCCATGCAAGTATCATGAAAACCTGCTTCCATTGTCCTTGCTTGCTCATTATTTTTTTTCTCTTGCTTCTACCCACTCTCTAGTGAGTGAGAACACTTCAATCACAGCTGCTTTTTTGACACAACTTTTTCTTCTCACTTTTGTAGGTCACACTCTCTCTCTGCAAGGATGTGAGGTTCTTTCTTTTTCCCACCTGTCTTCACATTGCATTTGGAGCCAGCTTGGCTGAAATAAAGGTTTAATATAAAAGAAATTGCCTTGCATTGTACTGAGAATGCAATTGGACTTTCATAACACCACAGACCAACAGGGTGCAGTACCACACTGCACACTGCTCCTCACAGGCATAGCACATGCATTGGCTCATTATATGGTTGAAAAGTAATTTTCCAGTTACAAAACATGAAATTCAGTTGGCTCTCCCCAGCTTAACATCTATTTCTCAAGCACATGCTAGCATTCATACCTAAATGAATTTGAGTTGTGGATAAATAAGAGAGGGCAAATGCAAAAATGGATTTTTTTTTTGTAAAGCCACTTAAACACTTTTTGCCTGTTCAGTTGAAACCCTCACAACAACAATTACTCACAGTGTGTTTCCTTGGTTTTGCAGCCTCAACAAATAGCCATGAGTCTTCAGATGAGATGTGCACATGCTGACTGCAAAGGAGATTTAAAAATGATCTCTTATAAATAGTTAATATAGCATAAATGGAGTATAAAGAAAATGAATTGGTAAGCAGGAGAGAGAGAGAATGGTGTCTTATGCATGGAACTTGCAGTCAGCCTGAATGCTTTCCCTCTAGCACAGTACACTAATTTCACTCATGGCTTGCCATTTCAATCTTCCAGCTTGGCTAACACAGCTGCCTGAAAATTAAAGGACCTGCAAGCCCATGTTTGCCATTTGCTTTACAAGGTGCTGGGGAGCAGGGACTTCGTGTCTGTGAAATGGCATAGGTTCACCAAAACCCAAAGAAAACTGGTCCTGTAAAGCAAGGCACTGCTCTCTGTTTATGGTCATTCTCTAATCTGCTTGGCATGGCCACATTCTTCAGTTTTCAATCTGAAGGTATTTCAGTTTCCCTTGACAATGAGAGCAAACAGCCCAGTGAGCCTGTGTGTGAGCTATCTTGAATCTAATTCCCATAATTTTATTGTTTTTCAGCTTCCAGACTCTGAAGGCTAAAACTTCCTATAAATCCCCTGCAGGGACCTGCAGAAATACCAGGAATTTGGGGGGTTTATTTTTAACAGGAATACTCATTATTTCTGGGGCAAGTGGAGAGCCCTGTGGCAGTGAGGCTGGCACACACCAACCTCCACCTCCTGGAGTAGAACTCCTGGCTGCGCAGCCTATGCGGAGGAGATCTCCCTCCACTGTTTTACCAGCAGCTGGTGAATTTGGGTTCTTCACAGATGCTGAAGTTCAGCCCTCCCCTTGGTCAAACCCACCTCTGTCTCTGTTCAGACCTGCAGAGAGGCTTGAGTAGTCAGCACAGGGGTGCAGCCATGCAGGTACTACCATAGTCAAAGCAAGCTAGGGGAGCCAAGTCCTGAGCAAACTGTCCAAAGTCTGTGGCTCTAGGCCTGGTTTTGGCAGAGCCTGAAATGCATGTCCTTTGTGTGGAGTCAATCCTAGTTAAATGACTGCTCTGAGATGAGTCTCTATTGCTACTTTTATACAACTACAAGAACCCAACTTTCCTCAGATATTTCCTTCTTTTTTTTTTTGGTTATGCCTAGGAGATACTGTTAAAAACATCTTAACAGAGGAGGAGAATGGTGATTCCTACTAGCATTCTCAGACATTTGCAAATAACAGTATCTCCCTAAAATTGTTTTGTTCTGTTTCCTTCCTGGCTTCTGTGTGACAACATTGGTAACAAGCAGAAGACAAAGGACAAGGAAGTGAGAGTTCAGTTCTTCAGTTACGAGATCATCCCCAAAGAGAAACAGGCTTTATTTTTGCAGTCTGGCTTCCTTTTCTCCTCTAACTTATCTTCAGCTGCCCATTTGCCCAGTCACTGTGTGCTGCCTAAAGCAGAAATAAGCCATATAGAAGAGTTGCTGTTGTCTCCTCCCATATGTCCTGGGGTCACCAACCTTTCCCACCCTTTTTTGCTCTACTGTTTACATAGACTACAGTCAGCAAAACCTGCTGTGGGACTAAGAAAACAAAAGCATTTTAGAAAAGAAACAGTTATGCACTTCCATGTTGGCAGTATTAGGAAGTGTTTTTATAGTGCAGGTGCAGGTAGTAGTGATGTTGAAAAACACCGGTGAGCATCAGTCAGACAGATACCAAAGGGGAGAAGGAGTGGGGAGACCAAAATCTACTGGAAAAATTATCCATGGGGAGTTCTGATGCCTGAAAAAGCTAAAATGAACAAAAAGAAACAGTTATGCACTTCCATGTTGGCAGTATTAGGAAGTGTTTTTATAGTGCAGGTGCAGGTAGTAGTGATGTTGAAAAACACCGGTGAGCATCAGTCAGACAGATACCAAAGGGGAGAAGGAGTGGGGAGACCAAAATCTACTGGAAAAATTATCCATGGGGAGTTCTGATGCCTGAAAAAGCTAAAATGAACAAAAGCCAGTCACTCACA
>NW_008688929.1:45636-60622 GCF_000695815.1 Acanthisitta chloris | reverse complement strand
GAACAAACCCATAGGATTTGGCAGAGAAATCTGCCCAAAGATGTGGGAAAGACTATGATGGTTCTGGGAAGAAGTGCCACAGAATGCTCCTGAGAGCACTAAGGACATCTTTGAGCTGAGGAAGTATTTCATTGAGGAAGATTGTCAGAACACAAAAGTAGGATTAAAAGGCTCTGAAAGCCTTTTAAAAGCCTTTGTGCTGTTTCTAAAAAATGTTGTGCCTTTTGTCTTTAGTGATGACAAATCAACTTTCAAAAGATGTAGTTGCAGAGTAGAAGTGGATTAAAATGCTTCTTAGAATCCATTCTGTTTTCTGTTAATTTGTACTCAATTTCTGTCTTATTCAGGTGCAGCCATGTTATGTTTTCATGCTTTTGCTCCCCAAGACAGAGTGTAAAGTTACCCTTACAGAAATGGGAGGCAGGTGTTGGGGTGTTTTATTGCAAAAATCTGCCACATTCCGAAATGAGCAGAATATTACGAAACTTGTGCAAAATCCATGAAGTTCATGTTGCCTTGTCCTTTACCATAATGCATTTTTTCCTACACTGGTGCCAAGTGCCCTTTTTGCCAGTGGTGAGGGGGAAGTCCAGCAGCAGGGAGCTGGCACCAAGGTTTGCTGTACCCATGTGAGTGAGTGCTTGCTCTGTCCCCTCATTTTTTAAGCCAGCACACACAACTGTACCTCCCAGAAAGACTGTCATCTATGCCCTGTGTCTTACTCATTTCTCCCTAACAGAATTTCAAGGTGAGACACAGGTGCTGGCAAATGTCAGTGTTAAGGTGCAGCTACACTTTCTTCATTATCTGTGTTGCTTTTCATGCCTTGCAACCAGACATCAACTTTTTAAAGTAGACTACAGTCCAGTGTGGGCACTAAAGGTGGCTTCAGGAGTGGGAGTGGTTTCTCTCCTTACACATACAGGAAAGGAAGAAAAGGGGATGGGGTAGCTTTAGTTCCTCCATCCCTTGCCCTGTAAGCTCCTCAGCTGCATGATGTGACTCTTCCCCCTCTAAGCAAGCAGGGCTGTGCACCCTCACCCTGCTCTGTTCAGTGTCTGCATGCTCCCTGGTCCTTCCCCAGACCAGCCAGCAGTGAGCTGGGCTGCTTTCATCTATACTGGGGATCCGTCTATTCGGAGGGGGAAGTTTGAAGATAGAATAGACATTGAAAATAATGAGAGACACAGGTGAACTGATAATACCTTCCAGTGTTTCCCAATGGCAGCAGAGTTGGGTCATGCAGGAGAAGACACTGCCATGGGATGTCTGTCAAGAGGCTGGAAAGATGCCTGTGGCCTGGAAAAGATGGGCTATGCTTCATGTTATTGGGCTCCAGGTTTTGCATGTATCCCTGGCACGTTTAGGGGCAGCCTTGACTTGCGCAGTACCCCAGGGAAGCCCTGGGTGGTGGGGGGCTGCCCTGCAGTGTCTTTTGCTGATGACAAGCCACTCTGATCTCCTTCCTTTTTTCCAGGAGTCTGCTCAAAAACTGTAAAAATGCAAATGGGACTTTCAGGCCATTCACAGCAGAGAGTAACTGCAGGAGCAATAGAAATATTAAGGGAGGACAGGTCAAAAACCAGTGAGGTACCAAGCTGAAACACTTTGTCTGTTTCTTTTCTTAGTCTGTTTTTGGTTTGGTTGGCTGGTTTTGGTTGTGGTGGGTGGGTTTTTTAAATGTTTTATATATATATATATTTTTTTTTTTCCCCTCTGTGGCTGCTTGTAAGAAATTAATCCTTTTGCATTGCTTAACCTTTGACTCCAGCCCAGTAGTCCTTCAGGGAGATGCTTCCTTGGTGTAAACTTGATTCCTGTGTAAACAGTGTCTGCAGCACTGACATCTCCAGCCTGAAGCTTCGTAATGCAGAAACCCATAATTCATGAAACACTATTGTATTCACTAATTCTTGCCTGTGTCAAGGCATGTCACTCACACTACCTACCGAGTAACTCGGATAAAACATGGAAGCAGTGTCTTGTCTTGAAAGCTATTTGCATTGGAAATAAATGCATGAAACTAAGATGAGCTTGTCACAGCAGAGGAATGAATTCTGCAGTATTCTGGATTTCCTGCATGAATCATTTTGTGTATCTGTGCGTTCCTCTTTTGATGATGACTTGGCTGAGCAGAAGGAATGAGTAGCACGTATTTAAAACTGGTTTGAATTCTGCTCTGGGTTTCCATCAGCATTACAATTTGTGCAGTGAAGTTATTTAAGTGACAGTGGTTTGCATGGAGGATCAGATTATTCCTTTGATTTTAAGCTTTCTCAAATAGCATGTCCAGTATAAGGTAATACTCATGTCAGCAGAGAAATGGAGAGATTATGGTCTTGTTTTATTCTACTGGCAATGAAATGAGGCTGCAGACATGAAAACTATGATCTCTCGTCTGTGTGACCCTGTCTACAGCCAGGGTTAAAACATTTAATTTTACAAAGAAACTGGACCACCTGGAAGGGCAGAACAGACAGGAACCAGATTGTTATAGATACTGTAGTTGATTATTAGGTCTGTGTTGTAATTGTTCATCCAAAAAGAAGATTATTTGAAACCACCCCTGCAGACACAGTCCCATGTTTTAAACCAGCTATACCAGTCTTGCCTTGTGAAGTTTGTTCCAAGGAACAGAGATGACATGTGCCTCTCTCTTGCCACAGCCTGAGAAGACTGTTGGTTCAATAGACCTAAAGCAGGGCTACTGTCACTGAGTCTCTGTAGCGATGACATGTTTATTTTGTTTGATTATCTGTGTATTTTTGCTGCCAAATTTCTGAAGATATTTCTGTTGTACAGAGAAGTTTGTAGCAGCCTCATTCACGGAGCCTTGGGCAGGTTGTCTCACGTGCTGCCTCATGTGTGCAGCCTTCTGTCCTGAGATTCAAATTTGAACTGCCAAGGCTGCTGGGGCAGTGTTTTCTGCTGTGGCCACCAAGCAGCATGTTCTCCTCATCTACACAGACGTCTACCCCAGATATGAGATCCTGAGATTGATGTCTCCATTGGGAGATCTTGGTTTTGCAACCACTGCTTGTGGCCATTGCAGTATCTTCCACTTTCCATGCAGTTTTCAATTTCTGAAAATGTGATATAAATTACATACCCATCCCAAAGAAGTACACTTCTTGGGGTGTATAGGGTACTAAAGGTGTATAGTCTTATTTAAACATTAGATGTCTGAAAGCACACAGCCACTGCTTCCAGGCAACTAATGTCAGATGGTGCATCTCCCACTGTGCATCTGGGAAGCACCAGACTCCCCTTCCCCTGGAGAAAACAAAGGAAAACTCAGACAGGCTTGGCTTTGGGACAGCCCTGGGCAAAGGCTTTTTGTGCTCTGCATGGAGATGCCCCTGCCAGGGACTGGGGTGGTGCCTGGCCATTGGTGCTGCAAGGAGGATGACCTGGCTCAGGAAGCTGCTGGTGACAGGTGGCAGCGCTGGGCAGACCTGGCTGGGCTGGCCAGCAGCATGGTGTGATGGTCTCCAGAGGGGGATTTGGCTTAGAAAAGGTTTTGATTCCCTTTTTTTCCCCTGGTGTGGATGTACAGCCTGAGATATGACATAGCCTTCCAAATGGGGCACATGGGTGCAGGATAAAGCTTAATTTTGTTCAAGAAAAAATATGCCTCCTCTAACACTAATGCAGGCACTTGACTGCTCTGTGCTGTTACCTGAAGCATGCAAGGGCAAGGTTAGACTTGTAACATGGCTAAACATCATGATGTTTTTCCAACAGCCATGCTTCTTACCTGATCAATATTACAGATTCAAGTTTTTGCATCTGCCTGCAGAGAATCTAATTCAGGCTCATCTATTTCAACTACCTCAGCAAGTGTTTCAGAGGTTTCTTAGGCATTGTCAAGCTGGCATCCTATTTCTTGTAAGGAAAAAAATTCTCTCCATCTTTTCAAGGAAGTTGTCGCCCAATTGCTACATGGTTTTCCAAGTAATTTCCTTCTCTTCCAGAAGTAAGTGATGCCCTAATAATACCTCTAAAACTGAAAGAAACTGGGAACTGGCAAACCCACTACTGCCAGCAGGGACTGGGGTTGTAAGGAGTTTGAATGTGTGTGAGGAACCTGAAGCAAAGGAAGTGAGAGGCCACAACTCTGGATGCTGGAAGTACAAATGCTTTTTTTTTTTCCCCTGGTGCTCCCATGGCTCTACTTCCCTGTGAAGCAAGAATGCAATGCTCAAATAAAAAAAAAATCTTCAAAAGAGGCAAAGGTAGACAGTGGACCCAAACCTGAAAAGAAAACGTCATAGAAAACGAAATGCTGGCATGGAGCCTGTTTCCAACAGAAGGGTTTCACAAGCAGTCATCCAGGCTGCCCCTTGCCTCACTTGTTTTCCTGACTTGCTTCTAGCCTGTAGAGCCTGATTTGCAAAACAGCAGTCTGCAAAAGGCTGTGTGGAACACCTAACCTGCATGTCTGATAGCTGGAAATGCCAGATTTTCAGGGTATTCACAGTAATTGAGGATTTAACTGAGCCCTGCTGCTGTACATGAACTTTTGAGTGCAGCCCTCGACAGATGTCAGGGCTTTTTCTCATGTCTGGATCATTTTCTGTCTCCAAACATAGCAGGCTGCTCAGTGGGATTAGTATATGAATGATTCTTATAAAGGACTTAAAAAGGACAACGAGTTAAGGTTTAACCTCTGCCTCCCTGTCTGTAGGCAGTGAGAGCAGAAGGGGTATTTTTGGAATGGTCCTAGCACATCTTCTTACTATGAATGAAGATTTAAAGCAAGGATGTTTAGTTAGCACAAACTTCTAGCAGACCTTATCTTGTCCTCTCCCTAACATGGAAATCTTTTTAATGGCCAACCCAGTTTTAATATGCCTAATCTTTGTAACATACAGGCATCATGCAAAAATTGGCACAGCTTGAGGGCTGTCTGCAAGGCATAATAGCATACCCAATAGCTTATTTGGAGGTGACTTGGTATTTCTCTACAGAATTGCATCATGCCAGAGACATGTACCTTCATGAATCTGGAGATGGAAAGGTTTCCAGATTAAACTAAAAGCAGACCCAGGTCAAATCAGAAAAAAATGTATGTGTAAAAAACCTAAAAATACAGCCATGGTTTCACAGCTCTCCCAGCAGAATAGCACAATTATTGGAAAGTAGTGAAGATTTTCCCTGCACAGATAACAGAAGATTCATATAAGATCCTGTGCGTTTCAATGAAATAGAAATTGCGGAGAGAAGATAAGAAATAATTCCTCATTCCCACTGAGTAACTACGGGTTTGCATTCAAATTCCTTCTCTCCTGTTGAGCAATACCTCTGTTTGGAAAAGGAAGAGGCTATTCAGCATCCAGTTAGTAACAACAGCAGATCATTCTCCCATGTGAATGCAAATGAATGTGTATTGGAAATAGGGAAAGGTTTGCAGTATAATATCCTAAAACCAATCAGACACATAGTGAGCAAAGACAGCATGTAGGTACTGCCTGATGCTGAAGGTATGCCTGGGATTCTTGCATGATAGCATGCACTATCTTTCCCTCTTGCCCAAAGCTGATTACCATATACCTATGGTATGTATCATTTTACTGACACTGTATTTGAGTATTTTAGCACGTTTAGTTCAAAGATATCAAAAAACGCAGTGTAATGCTTAGAAATGCCTTTCATCCTCACAACTAGCACAGCTGTCTCATCCAAGTGTGAGTGCTGGAAACTGTGTGAAGAGTGCTTGCCTCCCTCTTCGATTAAGGGGCTTAACGCCAAGTGCCTTAATGACTTCCAGGTAATTCTGGAGAGCAGCTTTCCTTACAAGGGCATAGGTTTGCACTTGACTTCAGCATTTAAGGGTTAGACCTTCATTTTACAATTACACTGTCCTTTGAGTCCCTGCTCTAGGTGAATCCAACTTCTGTAAACATAAGAATGTAGAATTGGGCTATCCTAGAAAACATGAGGGTAATACATTAATGAAATACTTCAAGGAGGGAAGAATGTGGTTTCTGAGAGTATTTAGAAAGTATTATTTATATGCTAGCTGGAAAACTGTATAGAATCCTACAGTGAAGTAGCTGAGCCTAATTATAAATTGATGATAACTGCCCATGGAGGATGAGAGCACCTATCCAATGCTTGAAAGGAGCTAGGAGCTAATATTATTATATATTTTTTATATTACACCAGAGCTAAGTCAAAGCAGAAAAGGTACTTGTGGTATTTTGGCACTCTGCAAATATGTATGGATGTATTCCTGATGCTCAGAGCCTAGGAGCTAAATAGGATTAAGGTGCAACAGGGGAGAAGGAGAGGGAAAGCAGTAGCAAGAATGTATTAAAGTTGTTTGTATTGGTTAATGGAATATCAAGACTTCCAAATATTTTTAAATGAGAGCCTAATGAATCATGAAACAGTCATCACACCTAGTCCAAGTCTGGGCAATCACTGCTTATACAGGCAGGGCACTTTTGGGTTCTGGTCTCCAGAGGTCCTGTCTTTTCCTTAAGGACATGGCACCCACAGCAGAACTCTTCAGCATACAGAGGTGCTTATGAGTGTGGGATGAAGAGCACTGACAGAGAGTCACAGGACACTTGTAAAAAAATTTAAAATTGGGAAGTTAGTATGCAGAAACAAATAGAAAAAAGTCCCTTTCTTTCTTTTATGTAATATTTCCCCCAGTACTTCTTTCTTCATATGCAAACAGTCCTGTAAATAAATGCATTTTTTCATCTTTAAGTGCAGAAAAAAAGGCTAGCATTAATCTTCTTTTCCAAACCTTGAAATACATTCAGTGAGCTCTCTAGATAAGAGAACTTAGTATTTTCTCTTTATGTTTGGTGGCTAACTTATCCCTTAATATAAAATACTTGCCAAGTTGTACAGACAGAAAACCTGATTAGACAGGATAAGCCTCTTTGTATTAAAAGAGATAGCTGAACACTGTTTATACAAAAAGGATCTTTAGAGAGATAGATATCAATAGATTAGACTGATAAATAGATTTTGTATTTTTGAAACTCTCAAAATTTGCTCTGCAAGAAAACTTGTTTGTCAAATTGTTTCAATGCAGGAAGTACAGTCATATTGATGACTGAAGACACTGTGCTGGACCAGGAACTCCACTTCAGCATTTTTCTGTAAACTGACCTGCAAAACTGATTCTGTTACTCTATTACATTGTATTTGGCTGGTTTTGTCCTTTTATTTGCAGTTTTGTCTAATGCGACTGCATTTCTGTCTTCCCTTTTCCCCCAGTCCTTTCACTACAAACCCCCAAGTGGGACCTGTCCACTGCCAGAAGTTGTGGGTAGAAAGCATCTGAGGTTGGAATAAGCTGCCCTTCTAATGCAAAGACACAAATATCATAAGACATTTTCAATTCCCTTCAATTTCCCAGAACAGCAGCTGCAGGTGCTCGGCCTTGTATGCTCTTCTTAGATTGCCTGACCTGCATTAAACTGCATTATGCTCAAGCAAGTTGGAAAGAGACTGTCTGACGTGTCCTCACAAAAATGAGATGAGTGGTCCATGAAGCTGTTGAACAAAAGAGAACTACCAGCAGAGAATAATGTATGTGCTTGACTTACTCGTCTGAGTAAAAATACAAGTATTTGCTAAGAGTGTTCTGAAACTCTCAAATCAACTGATTTCTTTTAAGAAAACATTTTCGATAGAGTTAGAGAGACCAGAATTTATTCCCAGAAAATTTATTACAATGCTTGACAGTAAAAGGAGCTTGGCTGATGGCACAAGCTCCAAATGCCTCCCCCCAGTAAGCCTATACCTGTGGTGAACTCCCACCTGCTTTTTCTGCACTCATTACCTGCAGAAATCACTGGCATAGGGGATAATTCAGATTCTACATCTTACCTTTCAGATGCTGGCAGATCACTGAAAAACAGTGAATGTGCACTGAAATTAATCTCCTGGAGGCCAGGAAATACCTCCAGACCAAGTGTCATATGGTAGAAACTTCCAGCTCCTGAATGCAATTGAACTGCCTTTGAGCAAATGAGCAAGAGATAAAATCCATAATGCACAGAAAATAATGGATAAAAGATCATCAGGTGTATCAGTGATTCAAAATCACAGGAGCTCTTCTTTAATATTACTGGACTGAACTGCTTGCAGAATGATTTGAGTTCAGTGACCCAGATTGGTATCTCTAGGAACATTTACTGCATTTGAAAAAAAATTTTTTTTTGAATGGTGAGATGAAGCACTGGGGTTCAGCCCCATGGCCCTTTCTGTCCTTTCAGCTCAGCCATCTAGCTATTGTAGTCTATACATAACTTTTACACAACAGAACATGCCTTTTTATAAAACCTGCTTACTCCCACTAACCAGAAATTGGGACACACTTAGTCTCTTTTTTTATTCTGGAAGTCCTAAATCTGTGGTTTCTGACCAGTGGCTGCAGTGGCTGCTTGCAAAGTGACCAAGAAAAGCAAATTCTTTTCCTCTGGGTGTGACTCTGTCTGCCACAAGTTTCTGAGGTGTCTGTGGCCCCTAAAAAAATGGGGTTGAATATTCCTGCTCTGTATCCCCAGAAAGCTGCCACATTGCAATCTTTCTACTTCAGTGACAGCAGTTTTGCCTATCTCAGGTAGAACTTGCCCTGCTGCTCAGTCAGGTTTGCTGTCAAAACATCACATCTGATTTTTTTGTGGGAAGTTTGCAGCATGTTGTAAGGAAGCAGCAGTTGTTTCTACATTTTTTCAATGTGTTAAATGACAGTAATGGATGCAGAGCCTAAAGTGATCAACTTTCCAAAGGTGAGGTAGTTTGCAATCTGTCACTGGTGACAAAACCAATTTCAAATTAGAAGAGAAATGCTGTACAGAAAAGGATAGGAGGGAACCTCTGCAGTTTGTTAATCCAATAATGGCAAACTGGTGGCAGTTGTGTGCTTTTTACTTTTGCAGCAATTACCTGCAGGACTTGAGGAATTAAACAGTATTGACACAAAAAAGCTGCTCTGAGCCTCAGACTGAGGCTTATTATTTCACTGTAGTAGTGTGGTGCCATGACTGAGCTAGTGCTAAGCAAGTCAGCTCTGATCACTGCTCTGTGCCACTGTTTCTCCACACTGCCATACCCTCAACATGTCTGTAGAGACTGCAGAGGCCTTTATGGGTAGCTCAGACACTGTGTAGCAACTCAGGTACCTGCCCTTGCCACGAAATACAGAACCCTGAGTTGGTACTTGCATTCCCTGCCTAGTCCACAGGGAGTTGGTGCACAGTGGTGTGCAGGAGTTACTGTCCAGGAATCTCTGGTGTGGTGGTTGGAGGTTGTCTTAGGCACAGGAACCATGATATGATAGAGCTTTCAATACTGGTGAAGTAAGGAGGGCCATCAACAAAACCTCTACCCTGGACTTCTGGAGGGCTGACTCTGGCCTATTCAGGACACTGATTAAATAATAAATAAAAAAAAATAAAACAAATTAATAGAATAAAAGAAGCTAAAGGGTAGTTTAAGTCAGTCACTGAAAATGAGATTTATTGGACCACTTTTTAAACAGATGGCTGCCTTATCACCATGTGTCTTAGCTAAGACCATTTCAATTGCCATCTAAATGCAGAGGGGCAAGGAATTAAATGTGTTAACATAGCAGAAGAGCAAGTAGTGACCACTCTAAACACTTGGACAAAAAGACCAGATCTCTTGGATGGATAAAGCTTTCTCACAGGCTCTTGCAGACATAAAAGTTCTGTAAATAAAAAGACAAAATACTAATTGATCCTTTGAAATTAGAAAAAAATTTTCCAGATTTCCTTTGCTATCTGTAGCCATCAGAACATTGATTCACAGCCTGCATAACAGATGACACCAATCATCTGTTTATATTATGCTCAAATATTGTGATATCCAAGAGATTAGTACATACTTTATCACTATTGATTTAATAAAAGCCCTTTTCCAAGACAAGTAGTGTTAACTGCTATGTTTTATATGCATCATCCCAAGTACATGCAGAAAACATGTTCTTGTCTTTTATTTCATGACTAGAGAATCTCAATATTCAACAGGTCTTACTAGCTTCCCCTTAGGCTGCATAGGAGATGTTCTGCACATGTACTAAGCTCTACTAAACCCTTAGCTTGGAATAATATTGGAATAATATTTAATCTAGCTTTCAGATGTTGTACTGATATATCAGTCAGTCACATGGCTCCATCTGCAACTGCTGCTTCCCCTTAGATGAGAGTTTGATGCTTTGGTTTTCTAGTTTTGGCCAATGTTGTCCTGATATGTTGAGCTTTGTATTTTTATTCTAATAGAAAATTCTTGGTAGTAGTCTTGCCATCTTTCCTAATTTTTCCCTTCCAGCCATTGCTGTCATTCTGGAATTCAGTGCAAGTTTCCACTTTGTGTTCCAGGAGAACCTCCCGTTCCCCCTGTGATTTCTTCTCAGCTTATTATCCAATTTTCTTTTTAATGTCAGTCTTATTCTTAAGGTAGTATTTGGGGCATAATTTTTACAGCTTCCTTTCTCTTAGTCCCAAAGCCCTTTATTTCTTTTCAGGTTGCCTTTCAGCTGCTCACTTTGTCATCCCATGGGAGGAGAAACAGAGTCTGTACTTACCCTGCAGATGACTCCTGTGAGCCTGCAAGGTAGACCTGACTGAGGAGTGGGATGTGGCATGGGGTAATGGAAGGGATGGTGGCAGAGGAAGAGATGAAGAATAAAACAGTGGCACAAGAGAGGCCAAAGTCTACAACTGTACTATTTTTAATCAGTACAAAGCCCAAAAGAAATGCAGTGGATAAACACTGTCACATATGTTAAAGAATTCTTTTTTTTTTTCAGATGGAAACAAAACTAAATAGCAGAAAATCTTTGCTTGACAGGATGCTGACATTCATTTTAGATATTCATTGGAATCCTATCTAACTGATTTCAAACCAGTCCTTAGGGGCAATTAGACAACTTTCCCAGTGTCACAAAAGTCTACTAGGAAGCATCAGGAACTTCATCTCCTTGATCTTTAAAGATCCCTGGGGACAATCCAGCATCAGTGGAGAAATGGTCCACACTGTTCCCTTGCAGCATGGATCTCAGCATTGTGCAACAGGCTGGAAGTGCTGCTTTCAGCTGCCTCTCTGCTACACTTAGAGGGTGAAGGGTCACTGAGAGCACTCTGAGACTGCCATGTGATGAAAATAACTAAGAGATTTTTTCCAGCCCAAATATAACGGCCCATACAAAGGTGTTTTTTTATTAAAGACTCTTCAATGGATCCCCTATTGTTTTCTATTCAAGGAAATGAGAAAGAAATTAAGGATCAAGCTCCAAGTTGGATTTTTTTTTATACTTTATGTCTACAGAAACAGTACCAACATTAATAAAGCTATCAGTCCTTTCACAGATTGCTTACCTGAAACGTAGCCTGTTTGTCTGAGTGGCTCAATGTAAATTAAAAAGCTCAGGCCTCTGGTTAAGATGATAATATGAACAAAAGAACCATTGCAGTAATTTTTGAGAAGCAAATCTCACCCAAGTATCAGCTCTAATATAGAAAATAAGTCCTGTCTCAATCAGAAACTTTTCTACACTGAAGGAAAAGCAAGGTACGTGCAATAATACAAGCTTAAGTGAATCCTGAGAAATCTTACCTACTTTACATGTGTATACTTTATGGGGAAAATATTAAACCTGCACTTGAAAAGTTCTTAGCTAGGATTTTAAATAGAGACTGTTTATAAAGCAATGGAACAATGAAATGAATTAAAGGATGCACAATATTTTGCAATATATTTTCTTCCTTTTTAATCTCTGCAAACTCATGGGTTTGTAGCTTTTAAAGCTAGAGCAGACTAGCATGAACATCTCTAATCTGTGTGAACCATGGCTACTCTATGTTATGTAGTGATTTTTTTCTTAGAGAGAAACCATATTCCTTAGAATGCAACTGAACACTTGGAAGATCTGTAATGTAACTGAAAGCACAGGATCTTTTACACAATATTCATTCACTGCTTGAAAACTTCAAGTGAGGGAAAATCAGATATATCTCAAAATCTGATTCAGAAGTTAATCCTTTTTAAAAAATGTATTTTTCAAAATATTTTGTTTCCTTATGGGAATGTAACTCCAAAATTAAGTTTCTTCTTCATGAGTAACTCTTTTGACTATGATCTAGTCTCTTTCTGAACTAAATAGTTCACTACATCCTCATGTGATGTGATGTGACAAAAAAATGCATTGTACAACCCACTCAGAGCTTGAAATTCTGAAGCATTTGTTTATATTAAAGAATCACATTTTCAACTTACCAGTGTTCAGGTGCTTAGCAGTAATACTAGAGAGCTGCCACTGCCACTTGTTTAGGGTGAGCTGAATGACTCTAGGATCCATAGACCACATTTATTGATTATTATGGAAGGTTAGACATTAGACTCATATGTAATCTACACATAGCTGCTTCTCAGTTTCAGGCTGGCAGACCAGATGGAGAGAACTGTGTTCCAAGGAACATTTGTGGAAGAAAAATACTTTTATTTCTATCTAAATTTATGCAAATGCAACTGATGTATTTTTAGTTGTAAATACCCTAAATTCCCCTGCTCTTACTGTAAGTAAATTTATCAGGGATGTAAAATATCAAATGTGAGTTCAACTAGGGGGTTACGTGGTAATCTTTAATATAGTTACCTCGTCTGTATCCTCATGAAGAGAGCTTGGCAAAAGCTGCAAGAGCAAATTCAAGAAGAAACTAAAAATTTCACTGGTGGCAGCAGTCAAATTAAGCATGGCTTAGTAGCAGAAAATTTCCAATAGAAAGGAAAAAAAACCCACTATGAAAACCAGCACATTCAGTGCTCATGGAGAAAAGGGATTAATTTTACATGTAACCACTGCTGCATCTAGTATTTCTACAGCAGCTGATTTTAATGACTATTACATGGAAGCAGTAATTCATTCTAGCGTTACAAATTACCTGTTCCATGTGACAGTTGTTATCTAACCAAGTTTGACATATCTAGCAGAGATAGATGAGGGTATAATTTGACCACAGACATTTCAGCTGTTGTATTGTAACTAAGGCAGAAAGCATTGCAGCTTAACAAAATCTCTTGGGAAAAACAAAGTGTTCTTCATGTTGCCTCTGTGAAATACAGCTTTTCTTCAGGGATCTTTGATTCTCTTTGGCCTCTGTATACACATAAGTAAAATGCAAATAATGCAAGAACACTTAATACAGCATCAAGTCATGAGCAAAGCTGTGAAATCTGCTGCTGTTCATTGGCAGGGGACAGTAGATGTTGCCAAGGCCTATGTCCAATGTCTGCTTTGGACTGGAATTTGAGCATGGAGACTGGTAACCTTGTGTATTTCTGCTCACACAGTTCAGTTTCTCATGTCAGATTTAGGTCAATCAATCTGTAAAATGGAAGAAAGAAAGAGACTGTACCAAACACTTTACTTACTAGTAGAGATCCAACTGAAATTCAGAGGCAGCAATGGCACTGAGAAATGACAATAGCAAAGAGACTTTTCAGAGACTTACTCAATGTTTTGCACATCAGTTACCAAGACCAGCCACTGACAGCTCTCACAGCATACCAGGCAAATGGATACAGAAACTGAAAACAGTGAGTGTCTTAAATGAAAGTTAACAACCATTAGCTATTTAAATCAGATTAAGGTCACACAGAATTGCCAGACTAAATTGAGTGTGGAGAAGTATCAAAGCCGTAATTTTGGCATTTGTAAAAAGGGCAGGAGGAACTACTGGTCACCAGGACACAAGCCTTTTTCTTCCTTTTACCCAGGTCCTTCTAAATACAGCAAAGTGTGTGTGCATAAGGAGTCAAGGTCTAGGCTAAGAGGAAATATTATCGTATGAAACGTGCATTGGACTTAAACTAGTGTAGAGTTTTTCATACCAATTAGCAGCACACATTCACCTGATCTGATTCTCTCAAGAGCATTTGCCAACTCCATCACTTATGACATTATTATATTATTTCTGTTGTAATGCTTCCAAACTGCTCTTTTGCTAGAAGACTGTATTTGCTCATGTAACAGCTGAGCCTATACACTGTATGCAGTCATAACCATGTCCCCTACCTGTGACAAAAGGATAACTTCAATTTTAAAACAGGTAAGAGGACATGAATGCCTAGGGAAAATTGTGGCCATTCTATGAACAAATAACTATGCTCCAGCAAAATGTCAATTAGAAGCATTCATTGTGCAAAATGAAGACGTTTGATTTTTACTCTAGAAACCATACCAGACCCTCTCTGTGAACCTACAAAGACTTAAACCTACTTTGTTGCCTGCTGTTCATATTTGAAGCACAAGGTTAACCTTAATCTGACTCTTCATGTTTCTTGTATTTTCAATGAACAGTTATACATGGCTGATACACTTTTCCTAAGTCCCTTTTTATCAATTCTCAAAATAGGCACCTAATCCATGTTATTTATACAATTTCTCTTTAGATATTATCTTAATTCTATACTGATAAATTGTTATTTCAAATTTTTCTTAGAACCAGGAACAACAGTCATTTCATATTGCTGAAACTGTTTTAATTTTGTAGGGATTTGAGTGACTCAGCATCACATTCTTCATGATTAGGAAATGTTTTGTAATTTCACTTTATGATATATCAGTAAAATTTTATTGTTCCCATAACGTGCCCTGCTGAGATGGGTTTGCCATAAAACTCATTCCTGTGCTGCTGCTATAGTTCTCTTGCTGATTTTTATCATTGCTCAACACACTTGTTAATGTAAAGCCCATTAACTCTTACTCCCACCTCAGCTAAGAATCTGATTGAAAAGCAAGACTGAAATCAATTTCTAAGAAAATAACTTCTTGGGAAAAAATTAGTTCAGAGGGAAAAAAAGCCATTGCAATTACTGTATGAAATTAAGTACTTTACAAACACAAGAAGTACAGACTAGAGCTTATCGGTCAGATATTCTAGTTCAAAAATATTGGGGTTGTTTCTCCTAAATTTTTGTACCAATACAAACATAA